>NC_056745.1:193342033-193599533 GCF_019279795.1 Protopterus annectens
AAGTGTAACTTGGACAATTGGATGAGGAACAGAAAATTCATCCCTAGTTTGTCATCTATGTCTCTAATGGACACAGTCAGTCTGTAAATGGTTCATCTCCCAGGACCCTGCTTGTAAATGTTTCACTTCCGAAGCCCCTGCTTACACTTATTAAGGGTACCAGAACTTGTCAGAGACTTGGGATGCATGGCTAGGCTTAAAAAGGCCCTTGTGGTTATTAGCCTAGTCCACACCTATGAAACTATGAACCTATAAGCAAATATAAAGTCCACTAATAAGTCTTTCAGTACAAGGTGGGTTATTTTTACTGTTTAGACAGATTATCTGATTTCATACACATTTACATATTTTCCCTGAATCTCCTTTCTTATTTAATTTGTGCTCTACTGTTTTGTTAACAGCGTTATATTCTGTTGATGAACTGTTGTGTCAAAAACAGTGGCAAAGTGTACAGCATCTTTGCTATGCTGCTATGCATTATTTATGTTTTTCAACTTTGAATCTTTATGGAGAGACAAGAGCTTATTTCTGGCACATCTGGGAACATGGACAACATCAAATACCCTTTTGCAAATCCAGGTTTTTAGTTTATTAGTTGGTTAGCAGATAAGTGGACTGGAATGAATTGGAAAATGTAGTGACATTTAGATAATGTGCAGTAAAGTAATATAATGCAAAACATATGACATGGTTATAAGAAAAATGCATGTGATATTATTACAGATAAAGCACATCTGTTAAGGAGCATCACGTGTGTCATTTGGCACACTGCCATGATTGGGATATTCAGACATGAAAAATAAAATCCCTTTAACATTGCATGGTAATGATATGCTTTCACTTACATCAGAGAATAAAGCTAATTAGCCCAGGCAGACGAAAGCTATAAAAACTGTACTCCAATTATCATTGACTACAGCTGCTGAAGTCTTGATTTGTTTGCTGTACATTCTTTACGTGTAGTATCATTATTTATGTATTTATTTATGTATGTATGTTGAAGTCTTGATTTGTTTGCTGTACATTCTTTACGTGTAGTATCATTATTTATGTATTTATTTATTTATTTATGTATGTTGAAGTCTTGATTTGTTTGCTGTACATTCTTTACGTGTAGTATCATTATTTATGGATTTATTTATATATTTATGTAAGTTGAAGTCTTGATTTGTTTGGTGTACATTCTTTATGTGTTGTTGTTGTCTTTTCCCGGTTAGGGGTCGCCACAGCGGAACTCCAGTCCGCTAATGATTGGCAGTAGATTTTCACAGTGCCGAGTTGTATTTGTAAATACATTGTATTTGTATAAATGTATTTATTTATTTATGTATGTATGTTAAAGTCTTGATTTGTTTGCTGTACATTCTTTACGTGTAGTATCATTATTTATGGATTTATTTTTTATGTATGTATGTTGAAGTCTTGATTTGTTTGCTGTACATTCTTTACGTGTAGTATAATCGGTTATTTATTTATTTATGTTATGTATGTTGAAGTCTTGAGTTGTTTAATGTACATTCTTTATGTGTAGCATCATTAGTTATTTATTTATGTATGTATGTTGAAGTCTTGATTTGTTTGCTGTACATTCTTTACGTGTAGTATCATCGGTTATTTATTTATTTATTTATTAATGCATGCTGAAGTCTTGATTTGTTTGCTGTACATTCTTTATGTGTAGTATCATCGGTTATTTATTTATTTATTCATGTATGTTTAAGTCTTTATTTGTTTACTGTACATTCTTTATGTGTAGTATCATTATTTATGCATTTATTTATTTATGTATGTTGAAGTCTTGATTTATTTCCTGTACATTCTTTATGTATAGTATCATTGGTTATTTATGTATTTATTTATTTATTTATGTATGTATGTTGAAGTCTTGATTTGTTTAATGTACATTCTTTACGTGTAGTATAATCGGTTATTTATTTATTTATTTTATGTATGTTGAAGTCTTGAGTTGTTTAATGTACATTCTTTATGCGTAGCATCATTAATTATTTATTTATGTATGTATGTTGAAGTCTTAATTTGTTTGCTGTACATTCTTTACGTGTAGTATCATCGGTTATTTATTTATTTATTTATTAATGCATGCTGAAGTCTTGATTTGTTTGCTGTACATTCTTTATGTGTAGTATCATCGGTTATTTATTTATTTATTCATGTATGTTTAAGTCTTTATTTGTTTACTGTACATTCTTTATGTGTAGTATCGGGTCTATATTAGATGGACAAAAATTAATCTTAACGAACGCTCACATAGGCGAATATCCAGATACTCAAAACTGCAATTGTGAGGGGCTGTACCCCCACACCACCCCTAAATATATATTCCAACTCTGAGATCGCACTACAGTGAGGAAAGGGCAAATATTCCCATCTTTACTGTACTGCAATCTCGCAATTGTGATTTCGAGTTCTGCAATATTCACTCGTGAGCATTCACTAAGATGAACTTTTGTTCATCTAATATAGACCCATAGTATCATTGGTTATTTATTTATTTATTTATGTATGTTGAAGTCTAGATTTGTTTGCTGTATATTCTTTACGTGTAGTATCATCAGTTATTTATTTATTTATTTATGCATGTTGAAGTTGTTGATTTGTTTGCTGTACATTCTTTATGTGTAGTAACATTGGTTATTTATTTATTTATGTATGTATGTATGTTGAAGTCTTGATTTTTTTGCTGTACATTCTTTACACGTAGTATCATTATTTATGTATTTGATTATTTATTTATTTATGTCTGTTGAAGTTTTGATTTTTTGCGGTGCATTTTTTACGTCATCATTATTATCATCAGCCCCCTTTTTCCCATTTTTACTGCATGGGGTCAAGGTATTGTGTTAACTGTCGCCAGCACTCTCGATTCAGTGCCACACTCCTGCCTTCTTTAACACTCATGCCTGACTGTCACAGATCTTCTTTCACACAATCCGTTCACCTCTTTCCTGGATGTCTTCACTTCCTCTTACCTGCTTCCTGTTTGTCCTTCTTCCTCACCAGCTTGTCTTCTGCTTTTCTACACATGTGCTCAAACCACCATAATCTGTTCTCTTTGATTTTTTTCTGCAATTGGAGCTACTTTAGCTTCTGCTCTTATGTCCTCATTTCTTCATCTGTCCCACAGTGTGCATCCTACCACCTTTTGTCAGGCACTTCATTTCCATCACCTCTAGCTTCTTCAGCTGTTCTGGCTTTACTGCCCAGGTTTCTATACCATACCGTAGTACTGGTCGCACCACTTTCTTGTACACCTTACTTTTCAGCTTCTTTGGCATTCTTTTGTCATAGAGTACACCTGCTACTCTATGCCAGTTGGCTGCATCCTCTTTGATTTTAGCATTGACCTCTTCATTCAGACTACCCTTCTCCTCAACCACCCCTCCCATATAATTGAAGCTGTTTACCTGTTCCACTATCTTCCCTTCTATCTCTATTCTCAGCTTCTTATGATTTGCCCAATTTGCCGCAATTACTACTGTCTTATCTGTGCTTAGTTTCGTACCATGTGCCTTCAGATTTACATTCCATTCTCTTATCCTTTGCTGAGGTTCTAGCTCAGAGTCTGCCTGTACTGCCACATCATTATTTATGTATTTATTTATTTATGTATGCATGTATGTTGAAGTCTTGATTTGTTTACTGTACATTCCTTACATGTAGTATCATTATTTATGTATTTATTTATGTACTGTGCAATGATGAAGTATTTCCCCCTTCCTGATTTCTTATTGTTTTGCATGTTTGTCACACTTAAATGTTTCAGATCATCAAAAAATTTAAATATTAGACAGATATTAGAAAAGATAGACCAAATAAACAGAAAATGCATTTTTTAAGTGATGATTTTATTTATTAAGGAGAAAAAGCTATCCATACCTACATGACCCTATGTGAAAAAGTAATTGCCCCCCTTGTTAAATCATGAAGTAACTGTGGTTAATCACATGTTTGGGAAAGCTGAGTTCAATTTCACTAACAATACCCAGGCCTAATTACTGCCAAACATGTTGAATCAAGAGTTCACTTAAATAGAACCTCTCAGACAAAGTGAAGTAGGCCAAAAGATCCCAAAAAGGAAGACATCATGCTGCGATCTAAAGAAATTCTGGAACAGATGAGAAACAAAGTAATTGACATCTATCAGTCTGGAAAAGGTTACAAAGCCATTTCTAAATCTTTGGGACTCCAGAAAACCATGGTAAGAGCCATTATCCACAAAGAGAGAAAACATGGAACAGTGGTGAACCTTTCCAAAGAATGGCCGGCCTACAAAAATTACTCCAAGAGCGCAGCAACAACTCATCCAAGAGTTCACAAAATAACACAGAACAACATCTAAAGAACTACAGGCCTCACATGCCTCAGTTAAGATCAGTGTTCATGACTCAACCATAAGAAAGAGACTGGGCAAAAGTGGCATGCATGGCAGAGTTCTAAGGCGAATACCACTGCTGACCAAAAAGAACATAAAGGCTCGTCTCACTTTTGCCAAAAAATATCCTGATTATCCCCAAGACTTTTGGGAAAATATTCTGTGGACTGATGAAACAAAGTTGAACTTTTTGGGAGGTGTACGTCCCATTACATCTGGAGTAAAAGAAACACAGCATTTCAGAAAAAGAACATCATGCCAACAGTCAAACATGGTTGTGGTAGTGTGATGATCTGGGGCTGCTTTGCTGCTTCTGGACCTGGATGACTTGCTGTGATTGATGGAACCATGAATTCTGCTCTCTACCAAAAAATCCTGAAGGAGAATGTCCGACCATCAGTTTGTGACCTCAAACTGAAGTGCACTTGGGTTCTGTAGCAGGACAATGATCTAAAATACACCAGCAAGTTCACATCTGAATGGTTTTAAAAAAAAACAAAATTAAGGTTTTGGAGTGGACTAGTCAAAGTCCGGACTTGAATCCAATTGAGATGCTGTGGCATGACCTTAAAAAGGCAGTTCAAACTCTGAAACCCTCCAATATGGCTGAATTAAAACAATTCTGCAAAGACGAGTGGGCCAACATTCCTCAACAGCAATGTGAAAGACTCATTGCTTGATTGCAGTTATTGCTGCTAAGGGTGACACAACCAGTTTTTAGGTTTAGGGGGCAATTACTTTTTCACATAGGGCCATGTAGGTTTCGATAGCTTTTTTTACCTTAATAAATAAAATCGTCACTTAAAAACTGCATTTTGTGTTTACTTGGGATATCTTTGTCTAATATTTACATTTGTTTGATGATATGAAACATTTAAGTGTGACAAACATGCAAAAAAAATAAGAAATCAGGAAGGGGGCAAATACTTTTTCATTGCACTGTATGCATGTTGAAGTCTTGATTTGTTTGCTGTACATTCTTTACGTGTAGTATCATTATTTATGTATTTATTTATTTATTTATGTATGTTGAAGTCTTGATTTGTTTGCTGTACACTCTTTACGTGTAGTATCATTATTTATGTATTTATTTATTTATTTATGTATGTTGAAGTCTTGATTTGTTTGCTGTACATTCTTGACGTGTAGTATCATTATTTATGCATTTATTTATTTATTTATGTATGCTGAAGTCTTGATTTGTTTGCTGTACATTCTTTATCTGTAGTATCATCGGTTATTTATTTATTCATTTATGTATGTTGAAGTCTTCATTTGTTTGCTGTACATTCTTTATCTGTAGTATCATTATTTATGTATTTATTTATTTATTTATTTATGTATGCTGAAGTCTTGATTTGTTTGCTGTACATTCTTTACGTGTAGTATCATTATTTATGTATTTATTTATTTATTTATGTATGCTGAAGTCTTGATTTGTTTGCTGTACATTCTTTACGTGTAGTATCATTATTTATGTATTTATTTATTTATTTATGTATGTTGAAGCCTTGATTTGTTTGCTGTACATTCTTTATGTGTACAATCACTACAAATAACTGAGGGTTGGTGGCACTAAGTGACTGAGGAACTTGTTGGATGGACGCAATTCAATAATAATCAGTTAACAGTCAAATTCAAGGCAGTATTTTGGTCAGTAAAAATCATTAAAGTATTTATATAAAATCAGAATTAAAGACAAATGTAAGTACTGAATGTGATATCCTGCACAAAATCTGTAATTTTTTTTTTTTTAGTAAAGATGCAGGATGGGCAAGAAAATATGTATACAACATATAGTTATTTTTGTAAAAGGCAACAAAAGTCTGAAAACTGAAACTATTTGACATATAACTAAGCACCCCCCCCCCACACACACCACAAACACGCACACACAAATACAAACATAAACATCCATGCATCCACATACATTCCAAAATAGAAACACACATGCATGCATGCACAAAGACACACATGCACATCCTAAAACACCCACACACACACACACACACACACACACACACACACACACACACACACACACTTGTATATGCATACCCAGACACATACAGACACACAAGGGAACATGTCCAAACACTCACTCACTCGCACACACACACACACACACACACACACACACACACACACACACACACACACACACACACACACTCACAAATACAAACACATCTACACATTCACATACATTCCAAGATACAAACACACATGCATGTGTGCACATAGACATACATGCACATCCAAAAACACCCACCCACCCACCCCCACACATGCTCACACACATGTGCACATGCATACCCAGACACCCACAGACAATCACAAACACACAAGGGAGCATGTCCAAACACACACACACACACACACACACACACACACACACACACACACACACGCACACACACACACACACACACACACACATGCATATCCAGATAGATACACACACACACAGACACACACACACACACACGCACACATACACGCACAAACATGCACACACACGCACACGCGCGTGCACACACACACACACACACACACACACACGCACACACACACACACACACACACACACACACTTCACTTCTTTCTGTTTACCAAATCAAGTTTGCTTTGGAAGATTTAATTGGATTCAGAATTTTGACTATGTAGGAAATGATGAGCCAGAACTCCTTTACCAAAACCAAAAGCGGTGATTTGCCTGAAAAGGACAGTTCTAACCAAATGTTTTAGAGTATTACCTAATTCTACACACCCTTCTGGAGTTTTTAAGTGACATAACTATTCTCTAGCAGTTTATTATGGCAGTACAATTAGTTGCCTTTTGCTTTTCACTTAAGAGTGCTGACTACATTTTATGGAGCATGAGAAGTTAACATTTTTGTGAGCTGTGGATATGAAAAGAGAAAGCTTGCTGCCCGAGTAGTTGAGACCATGTCTAATTTTGCCTGTGTGTCTTTTGCAATTGCTAGAGTGTGTTAGCAAAGGTAGATATATTATAGTTATTTTTCATTAGTAACAGTAAAGGCCCAGCTAGCTGAGAGTGTCCTCTTGTGCAATATACCTTTACAAAACATTTTGTATTTCCCTGTGCAAGAGCATATTTTTCTGTATACTTATTTACCAAACTGTATTGCCTAACTTCAAAAAAGATAAAATCATTGAGGCTGGTTCCCCCCTTAGGTTGGCATGGAATGATAATGTAGCTCTTCTGGGTGGAGAAAATGAAAGCGTAATTTGAGACTTAGGAATATAGCTTGCTTGAGTCCAAAGGGCCAAAAACAGTTAAGAAAGTGTATGTATAATGAATATGGAGGAGGGAATATCTGAGTCATACTTTGCACATAAAATCCTAAAAAATGTATTAGGGTCATTATACATAGACAGAAAGCCATATACCAATCCAGCCTCAAAAGTTAAAGTTTGGCAAAGGAAGAAAAAAATTGGTAGACAGTTTACTACATGAACAGCTGGCATCAGCCTTAGTCTAAAAGATGACCAATGACAAAGGCCTGTGAATTATTGCATTCATCCAGCAGCCCTCCATTATTAGGAATCACTTTACCACATGTAAGACTTTGATGAGCGAGAGCATTATAGTCTTAATTTTCCCTCACCATTTAACATTAGATATACAAAATGTGTCAATTGTTACTGTTAAATACATGGTGATGTGTTTTGCAGATGTGATATAGTTGTAGCTATTTTCATGCATAAGCTATAACATTAATGACAGCAAATGGTAACTGAAAATATGAGAGATAAATTACATCAAAAGCACTGGCACAATTAGGAACGACTGAATGATAAATAAATGCATATAAGAAAATGGATAAAAATATAACAATAATTTCCTTTTTAACCTTCCAGTGGGGTATTTTCATTTCCACATATAGGCCCTGACAAAATTTCAAAGAAATAAATGAGCTATCACAGAAACAAATATCAAACTTGTCTTCTTAAATATCCTTGCTAAATCTATACAATGAAGATAGAGTTACTGGCCTACAGTTGTATCACGCAACACAAAGTAAAAACAAAAATAGAAACTACACACATCACACATACACATAAGAGCCATAAGGATCTAACACAGTTTATGTTTCAGTTGTAAAGTTCATCAGTCATATTACTGCCACAGAGTCCATCCCTAATACTTTTTAAGTGTAACCTTGACCAATGGATGAGAAGTCAGAAATTCACCTCAGGTTTGGTCCCGATGTCTCTGATAGACAGAGGCAGACAGTAATACCTAAATTAACATACTCCCACACATACATAAGCTCTAGAAACTTCCTTACTAACATACCCCCTTCTAATATATGCCCATGATTCATAGGGACACAAGTGGGTTGGATTGCACTACTAGGCTTATTAAGACCCTGGTGGTTGTTAGCCTCGTATATACCTATGAACCTCTGAACATCCTGGTATCATGCACTACCACATGAAACCAACATCAGTGTTGTTTGTATTTCCTGAAACTGTGTTAAATAGTTACCCAATAATCACCATTACAAGCAACAAGAGAAAGAGAAAGAGAACACATTCATTAAATAAAATCAAAAGTCTCTGAGATTTATTTGTGCGAAGGATACTGCAAGTGTTACTTTCATGCCCTGCTATCCCATGGATATGTGTTATAATGTTTAATGCCATAATACCAATGTTCATAACAGTGATCAAAAAATACCAAAATGGCACAGTCTTGAAGTATTAGAACAATTCATCTCGCAATATTGAACAGTATTTGTGGGTCTTTGTGAGAGAACTCAGTAATCTCTGCTACACTGTGATCTAAAAGTTGGTATATATAAGTAGCAGGGGGTTTGGCTGGTACAGGGTAGTTGTGCCCCCTACAAAAACATGTTTTACTGATGTTTTTGGACACAGTGTTTTGGCACTTCAATATTGTGCTGTTTCAGTGTTTTCATATTGATGCTATCATTGTCAATATTATGGGAATTCGACATTAGAACACAGATCCTTTTCCTGCTTGTACAATTAACTTATATGTATGCATACTTCATTAAACTTTTGTTGCTGAAATTTATCATTTGTGTCTTTATAATAATAATACATCAAGTCAGCCTCCAAGTGAGATAATAATACAGCATGTGAAGATGAGACACTTGTGCTCTCAGAATGCTTCAGAACTTCAGCAGTGAATTAGAAATGATTAAATAAAAATACTTTGCCCGATGTCACCTGTGGCCAAACGATTACTACTATAATATCGTATAGTAAGGAATTAATATTTTGATGAAAGGTCCTCTGTAGAAAATTCCAGTGGCTTCATGAGTGTATATTTGAGGAAATAATTGATTCTGTTTTTACAATTTAATGTACAAAGTAATGTTTTCTGAGATACTTAAACAGCACGTTGTAAATATATTTAGAGAACAGATAACTGTTCCACTGCATTAGTGATATGTTATTATTATTTTTTTTTTAAGTTAAATAAAATGAACTCATTTTTTCTTTTTTTTTAAAAAACAAATAAAATAAAATGAATTTTACATGAAGTAATAACATAACAATAAACAATATATAACTAATACAATATGTTCACCATAGATCAATACATTTAAAATAATTTATAAATATGTAAATGATATTTACTATAATATAGAACTACTTTTGTAAAAAATCATACATTTTATTCCAACTGTGAAGAGAAGAAGTATTTTTAGAAATTCTATTCCCGATGGTTAGTTTTTCCAAACAAGACACTTCATTTAGAAGATTTTTAAATTCTTGTAAAGATGGAGAGGAATTAGATTTCCAATTTCTAGTGATAATTTTTCTTGCTATGGCTAACATAGACCAAATCAAAGGGTAATCAGATACCTTAATACAAGCTGGAACTGGAGTATTAACTAATATTAAGGATTTAGTTAAAGTAAAGTTGTCTGTAAAAATAACTTGCATAAAATAATTTATATCATCCCAAATTTTTTTCAATTCGATACAATCATAGAACATATGAGACCAATCAGCATTTACTTTATTATTACATCTCCAACAGTTTATATCTTTTTTCCCAATTTTACTCAATGTATGAGGAGTAATAAAGGATCGATTTAGATATTTCCAGGAAAATATTCTCCATCTTAACAACAAGTAGTCATACTAGATGATTTCAAAATATTGAATTTGTCTTTGTCTGTGGGAAAATAATTATTAATGAAAAAGAAAACGTTCCAGTAACTATCAGAGTCGACATCTAAATCCAATTTGATAGCTTTATATATTTGTGAGATTTTATTAGTGGAAGGAGAATTATTCTGAAGAGATAAAATCAAGTAATGCAGTAAGTTTGGTATAACTTTCTTAACTGAAGGGGTCATTAAGTCAATTCTATTTTGTATAAAATTCCTTCCTTCATGTAACTCCAACTAATAAAGGGACTCAAATCAGAATTCAACATCTAGTAAATTAACTGATTTCAAGACATTATTTGACATCAATTGATACCAAAATAATAAGTTTTTCTGTTTAAAGATACACATTTTATTAGAGTCAGAGGTAAAAAGAATACCTGTTGAGTAAGCTATAGGAAAGAGAAGGAATAACCATTCTTTATAAACATTATATTTAAATATAAAATTTCTAAAAAAATTTAACAAAAGAGTTAAATAATTACTTTTAAATTTTAGGGAACAAAAGGTGGAAAGCTGATCTTTTAGGACCGAAATTAATGGGTTATTTATAAACAACAGTGTTTGAGAGTTATTTTTTATAGTATCCAACATTAATATTTCAAACATTTTTTTTCCATTTAGCTTGATAATTAGTATCAATTAAGAGAGAAATCACTTTTACATAGATGAAATTGAATACAATTCTAAATTAGGCAGTGGTATACCTCCATTATCCCAGTTTTTCATATGGTGAGATAAAGCAATTCTAGATTTATTTGGAAACCATAAAAATTAAAAAAAAATTGCATTTAATTTTTTAATTATCCAGTATGGGGAAGGTATATAGATAGACTGAATAATGTAAAGAATTTTAGGGAGAAAAATAATTTTAATAATAGTGAGTCTTTCATCCATAGAGAAAGGTATTCTATTCCAATTCTTTGTTAAATTTTCAATTATTGTAAGACAATTGTTATAGTTAATTTGTATGATATCCTTAATATTTTTAGCTATTGAAATGCCTAAATAAAGAATTTGATCAGATTGTGTTAGATATTTTTTATAATCATCATGTCAATTAAATTGTTTTGGGCCAATTAAGAGAATTTGTGTTTTATTATTATTAAAAGTTAGACCAGATTTCCTTTGAAAAAGATTTATGTTATTAAAGATGGCTCGAATGGATGTATTTTCATCAGCCAAGGTGAGAAGAATATCATCAGCAAACAACTGTATTTTATATAATGAAGTGGAATTTAAATTATAGCCTGTTATATTGTTATCCCATCTTATTAGGTTTGCCCGTGGTTCCATAATTAGTGTAAATAATAAATGGGACAACCTATAACTAATGGTATATTTTGTGATATACTTGTGACAATTTTAATTATGCTTGACTATCTATATATAACTGAGTAATGAGATTTATAAATTTATTAGAAAAATTTTGCTATTCTAATAGGATAAATACATAATTCCAGTTAATAGAATCAAACGCACTATTAATATCTAAACTAATCAAAGTCAAATTTTTATTTAATTGTTTGACTGATTCAATCAAAATGAAAGTTCTTTTTATATTATCATATGAATTCCTATTCACTATGAATCCTGTTTGATCATCGTCAATCAAATTAGGTAATTTTTTTTTAATCTATCAGCATAAATAGACATGAACATTTTGTAATCTACTTTGAGTAAAGAAATGGGTCTATATGAGGAACATTTGGGTGGATCTTTGTTTAATTTTAATATGGGAGAAATAAAAGTGTATTTCTAAGAAGGAGGAGTTTTGATAAAGTTTTGTGCGAGGTTAAAGACTTCATAAAGTAATTTTAGTGCCATATTAGGAAATATTTTATAAATTTCTGGAATGATGCCATAATTTCCCGGGCTTTATTTTGTTTTAATTTGTTAATTCGTGCTTGAATATCTTTAAAGGAAATAGATTAGTCTATAATATCTTTCTATTCAGTAGATAGTCTTTTATTAGTATATTTGCTAACAAAGGTTTTTATATCTTCTTTAGGATCTATTGTGTTAGAATTTTGGTTGATATTGTTAAAAATAATTCTAAATTCCAATAGAATGTTGTGAAGATTAGTTACCATCTTTTTTTTTTGAGTAGAGAATATTTCTTTGATATGATTAATTTTATTTAATCTTTTAGTTTTATTAGCCAATAACTTTAAAGATTTTGGGTTACTTGAATGATTAATTAATTTATATTTTTCTGCAATTATTTTGTTTTATGGTTTAATATTTCAATATATTTATTATTTAGAAAGCTTATTTCCATTTATCAATAGTATCTGTATCTACTTTTTGATTGAGCTTTAGATTATCTATTTTATGTTGTATATCACAAAGTTCTTTATCCCATAATTTTTTTTATTATAATACTAGCTCATAATTTTTCCATATAGATATGCTTTTAAAGCACCCCATATATATTTTTTGATATGTCATTTGAATTATTCAGTTGTAAAAAATTTTGAATTTCAATTATAATGAATTATTTAAATTCTTTTAACTTTGTAATATAAGCTGGTATTATTTTTATTTGAATAGTAGAGACATTGTTGATACCAAGATCAAAAATAATAGCATTATGCTCAGAAATAGGGCATGTTGTTACTTTTGTATTACTTAGAAAATCTAATAGGTCATTGGAAACCAAAGCTCTATCAATTCTAGAATATGTATTATGTCTGTGGGAATAAAAAGTATAAAATAATGAATTTGGAGTCATAAAATGATTAATATCTTTTAAAAGAAATATTTCAATAAAATCCCTTAATTTCTTAGCTGACAATGAGATCTTCCTTTTACCTTTATTAGAAGAATCTTTGTGATCTAATATACATATAAAGTCCCCTGCTATTATTGATTTTCCTTTTGTAAAATGCACAATTTGATCTAAATGTTGTTTAACCATGTTAGTACCTATACCTGGAATCCAATATATATTAAATAATGTATACATTGTTTTATTTAGTTCCAAAGTTATAGCACAAAACATTATTTTATTGTCTTTATAATTATCTATTATTTTGGGTAATGGTAGTGAGTTATTCCACAAGATGGCTACTCCTCTTTTGAAGATGTTCAGAGCTTACTAGAACAGAATAAGATTTAATATTTAGTTTAGATAAATCCTCCGAGAGTAGGTGAGTCTCTTGTAAAAATATTAGTTGAGATTTATGAAGTTTAAGGTATCTAAATAAATTACCTCTTTACCTGGATTATTTAAGCCATTAATGTTAATGGAAATACATGTTATAGCTGTCATTTAAGATTAAACAAAATAAATCAGAGAATTGACTATCAGGTGTTAATATTATATTAATTTCTAGTAACTTAGTATGAGATTTCCCAGTTGGAATAAAAATAATCATCTTCAGATCTCTTCAAAAGAACTTACTATTCAAATTAGTGGTGAACAACAATAAAACTTTAAACAAATAATACCATAACTGATTAGTAAAACAATATTTACAATCCAACCCCTTCTGGAGTTTAAAACTCCCAATCTAGGTGACATAGTATCACCTAAATTAACCCTTAATCTAGTAGCAACATTAAACCAGCTACTGTCTAAAAAATAAAGTTATCTTCAGGTAAAAATACCAAACTGTAGCAATACTACTATTAATATGTGAAATGTTGCTAACACAATAAGCAGGTATAAAAAAAACATTTGTGAATTTAATCGAACTATGAATCATAAACAACCCGTCTAGATTATCATGTTCTATACATTTCCTGAGGACTAGCAACATATCAGCATCTTGTAGTAATTAAACATTTTTACATTAATTCATGTGAACACTTTATACTAACAGGATAAAACAAGAAATGGATACGAAAAAGCATGGTATTCAGCAGTTAAGCATGTTGTTAGGAAAATTATATAATCCCTGTTGCTCATATTATTTATAGTCATTTGATGAATCTGAAAAACTTCTACCAAAAAAATTCCAGATCAAATCTGTTAAACATCTAAATGAAACAATTGGAGCGACATAACCATAGTTCATATTCTAATGGTTAACCTCCATACATTTATATATATTCCTAAGCCATGTTGTAAATTAAACGTTGCATATAAAATAAAGTCAAAATAATATTATTTTGATCATCTTGTGTCCAGAGTGGCAAGGAAGGCCTTTCACATTACACATCTCGTAAGTAATAGCATTGCTTCTGAAGTGAAAAAAAATATAACCCCCTATACTCATCTCTCGTCATGCCAATAATAGAGTACAATGCTCACATAGATATGTACCTTACCAGACATCTGCAGCAAATGAGGAGACCACTAAGATCTCTCAAAATGAAAATTCAGGTACATGGCATACATGAACAAACTGAAATTACTGTCACAGTACTCTTTGTAGTATAAACTTTTTAGAGGTGACCTGTGCCTTACCTACAGAGCAATCTCAGATCCTGCCTTAACAAAAATGCTTCATATCTATAAGTCACAAGGGGCAAAATTCACTCACTTTTGGGACCCCAACTCAGCCTGCGTCCTCAACACAATTTTCCAGAGAGACATTATGTCTCATGAATGTCGCCATTCCTCAGAGAGAAATTCTCAATTCAAGTCAAAAAGAACTTCTCAATGACTCTATATATGCATAACATTAGACAATTGGATGAGAAACAGCAAATTTATCCTGGCAGTTTCACCTGTGTCTTGTTAGATAGGAGCAGTCAATATTAATATTTTTCTGCATGAAAATATAGTCCGTATTTCTATTATTTAATAAAAAATAAGAGTGAAACATGACCAGACTTATAAGGACCCCAGGGCTATTAGCTTTATAACTTCCTATGATCCTGTGTAAATCTATGATTGGTCAGTAGAGGAGAAAAGAACAAACTATGTTCACTAAAAGCTGCTTTGGGTGTAATTTCTTTGCAGTGTCAGAACTACCAAAATATGTATCTAAAAGAGTTGTTTTTCCTTTTTCTTGTGGTATATTAAACTTATAATTTAATTATGTGGCATTAATGAACATCCATAAAGTTAGTTGGGAAACAGTATGAATTGCACTTGCACAAGACTGTAGATTTCAGGTAGATAAGTGTGGTTAAAGAGAATGTAGGATCACTTAATGTTTATTTTTTCTTCAATACATAACATCAGAGATAAAGCACTGAAGTAAGACCTGCTGACATATGTATAAGTCATTTAACTCATTTAAAATGCTTTGACTTAATACATAAGAAACACAAAAATGTATGCCAAAATGATATGTAATAGTCTATAAGCAGTGTAGTAAGAAAACTACCATTTAATTGCATCCACATGTTTCTAAATATGTGATGAGAATTATTAAAGAGTTACATGATTAGAAAAAGGAAACAATTTACAGCCTAAACAAGCAGTGATTGTACTTCAATTCCTGTTCCAACAGTAAATGGAGGGGAACTAGGTTTGTTTGTTTGTGGAATGACAACAAATTAACTGTACACCAAAAAGTTAATTAGTGGAATGTTAAAGGTCACACAAATTGTGAAAATGTGTTTTTGCTCTATACTTTTTATCTCCGTGATTCCCAACCATCATCCTTCCTTCTACTGGTCTTGAACCCATTTATTTCCCTATACTGGATATCCCCTGCACAGATATGACATCTTACCAGCAGAGCTGTCATTCAAGGATCCATGGCATTATTTTGTGCCCTCTACTAGTGACCAATCAATTATAGCATTTCTGTTAAGGGCCTATCCTCCTTTCCTGATGGCTGACACAAGCATCTCACAGTTAGGGACATTCTACACCCTTCAAATGAAAATGGATTCTCTTTTATATAAGTTAAAAAGAGCTATCATCACCAGCTAGGGATAATATGAGCACATTCTTCATCCTGTCCTTTCCAGTGTCAAGCAAGCCATCACTTGTACAGTGGTAACCAACTAATTGACACCACCATTCTTCACATCCTTAGGATAAATGAGCCCATACCAGCCAATTACTTCTACATCCCTTACCCGGGTCTTCTTGTGTCTGAGCTGCTAATCGAACTGAGGCCAACTAAGTCATATTTTATGCATTTTACTGCTATTGCAAGCATACAGGATCCTAAATATCAAAAACATGTTTTTGAAAACATCTAAATATTATTTATTAAATTCTTAAAGATAATTCATGAATTATATTCACAATGTCTTTTTGTAAATTACATAAACAGAATATACTTAGTGGCAAAGAGAATGACAGGAACAGAAAGTATTCAAAAAATGAAGTATCTTGTTACTGTCTCGAATTAGGGAATCAGCTGTTTCACCTGCCAGTGTCTCAAAGTTCCAAGTCTATGTGAATAGACAGAGTCCAAGGTCAAATGTCAAAGATGGATGTTTATTTATGTGAGCGAGCTTCTCATCATCTGGCAGGGTCATTCATAACACAACTGAACCTCTCGAGCTCAATCCAAATGACTATTTTTTGTATGTGAAGCGGAAAACCAATGGTAACGCTTTTCAAAGGATTTTCTCTTTCATTTTTTTAAAAACAACTGCTACTCAAGAGCTTAACACCACCAGCAAGCCATTCAGATGAAAATAGTCAAAGCACACAACTATCGCCCACAGAACCAGCCACCACATTAATCACTATTCCAGCTTTTCCCAACTACATTAAAACAATAAATACAAAGAAATCCTAGCTAGCAACTGGCTGTCCTTACCAAGCATAAACACAAGAAATCAATACCAACATACACCAGAAACACTACCTTTCACGCCACTTTATCTATCAAACCCAAAGAACACTTCACCATCCGCATACAGGCAGGCAACCAACACATCAACCAGAGAAGCAACCAGCACCCGACTGACATACAAACAAGTCCAAAAAAGTACATAACCATTCCCAAACCAACAACACCAAATCACCAGCAAAAAAAGAAAATAAAACACATGCAGCCATTCTCCATGATGCTGCCTTACCCCTTTTCAATGCACATCAAGCATTGGAGCATATCTAACCAGCACTACACGGCATCCACGAAGTAGTATGGCTTCAAAGAAAGATAACACCCACAGAGGCAACCCCTCTATAGACATCTGACAGAATAATATGACCAAATCATCAGAACAAACAAAACACTAGATGTATACTATAGACTGTTAGTACAAAACCAATAAGCCAAACGAAATATGTTACATTACCACAACCATTTTTTATGAGCAAGATATCATTAAAAGGCATAGAGAAAATAATAAAACAAAACAACAACACATGTTATAATAAACAAAATTAAATAGCTCACCTGTAAATCCAGATTCATTTCCTCGATTTATAGGGTCTTTGTAACTAGAAACTTATATTCAAAAATATTATCATCCAAAGTTAAGTATCCAAAAACCAAAAAGTTTAAATGACCTTATGTGTATAAGTCATTTCTTTAGCTTCTTTTTAGAGTGTTCTTTTTCCAAGTGTTGCTCTCAGCATTTCTTTTGAGACTAGTGGAAGCCCATTCCATATCTTCAATTCTTTCTATTATTTTATTATTTTTAATAAATAAAATTGCAGTATCCAAGTCTTCAAAGGGTTTTTTTGACCATCTTGAAAACAATTTTTTAGTTTTGCTGGAAATAAAAGGCTAGCTTTAATTTGATGTTTCTTAAGTTCTTTGAGTAAAGGTAAAAATAATTTTCTTTTAGAGATTACAGCTGGGGAATAATCATTATCAAATCTAATGATTTTGTCTTTTATTTTGATTGGTGATTTTGCCCAAGCTGTTTTTAATACCAGTTCTTTGTCATGTGAAGAAAGAAATTTCACAATTATAGATCTAGTAAAATTGGACTTGTTATTTTTAGACATTGCCAAGGACCTATGCACCCTTTCGACGCCATATGAGAGCACCTCTGGTAATTCCAAAATTTGAGGCAACCAAGAAGATAGAAATTTCACCATATCTGATCCTTCAATACCATCAGGTAAGCCAAATAGTCTTATATTACTTCTTCAAGATCTATTCTCTAGATCATCTACTTTTAATTGAAGAAAAGTATTTTGTTTCAATAGAAATTCAACATTATGCTCATTCTCCTTTGTTCTGGTATCAATGTCATTCATAGCAGTTTCTATACCTAATATCTGTTTATTCTGTTGAGTGAGGTCTTCATGTATGATATCCATTTGCTGCGTACATTTCTCCTTAAAATTATCTATTTTTATATCCATTTTGTCTAGTTTTGAAGAGAGTTCTTGTATATTAGATATTAAGGATTGAAGTTCTTTTTTAAATAAAGATTCTTGTTGAGAAGATTTGTTATGGCTCATGTTGTCCTGTTACTGAAGATTACTAGTAGATTTTTTGACAGGAAAATTTAATATTTAAGCAAATTTTTAAAAAATTTATCCTAATATATTGTTTAAAAAAATTGTTTAGGATAAAAAATCCAGTTTTAGGATAAATAGGAATTAAAATTCCTGTCAGGAATGAATTTGAAAGACAGAGCTAATAAAAAATGCTGCTACCTTGTGGACATCTTGGCCACACCCCCCCCCCATTATTATTTTTTAGATACTTTTACTGCATTAATAGTTAAACACAAAGGGAGAGGCAAGGGGGCTAAGTAGGGAAATTACTGAGAAAAGGAGTATCCGAGAGCCTCCATAATGGGAGAATACTCAAGCAAGACTTTTAAGAGCAATTTTAAACAAATGCCAGTCATGGTTACCATGTAGGTATGGTACCACATTATCATTGCACCATGATATGTAGGTTCATAAAATATAATACAAAAATAAATTTATGAAACAATTCAAGCTAAAATAACACTAGCTTCAATTTTGTAGTTAAACATTAAAGAAAAATGTTACTGCACCAGTTAAAGAAAATGACACACAGGCTATTGAAATACTGTATGCATCATTTTATTTTAAAATGACTCAGCAGATACTTTTCTAAACATGATGTAACATAGATAGCACTGGAAAATACAAGACCAACTAATGGAAATGAGGTACTCTGTATGTAGCACGAGCTTGCAAGATGCATAGATGGTCTGGTGCTGTACACTGTTGGCCAAACTGGGAAGTATTATTAAATGCTTAAAGGTGAATGATTTTCAGAACTCTTAACTAGCTTATTTTCAAATAGCAGTCCTAGATAAGTGTTCTACACTACTTCAACCTTCCTTCCTTCATTCCTTCATATAGTCTTTTTGGCATTACCTGAGCCCATAACATGGTTTGAATAATACTAATACTAAAAATCATAGGTATGATGTGCAATACTTTAGCAAAATACCAAGATTTAAATAAGATTCATGAAGATGGTTGCATTAATAAATTTCAACACACTTTATAAGTAAAACATAAGTTCTACAGATTAAAATACTTATAAGGGAGATTAATTTAATAAAAACAGTATTTATAAATTTGCTATGCATTTATTGTTTCAGGTGTTTCAAGTAAGACTTACAGCTCCCCAGAGATACCTGAAATCTGATTTGCATTTACTCTCTATGCAATAGTCAAATACTGAAATGACTAAAGCAAAGCCCCATTTGCTCAATATTAAAATCAGATATTAAAATCCAAAGCATAATATATATGTGTATATATACTAAGCATCTTTTAAGCATTAGACTTCTAAAGCTTTCTCTATTTAGGCATTAAATCCTGACTCATCCTAAAGCTTGTCAACAGTGCTAAATCCCAGTGTCAGTCCTTTCCCCTTAGTTCCTCCTTTAAAACAAAAGATGAAACTCATCACCAAAAACAGGTTAAACTCCACAATGGTCTAGCATTTATTTTGCTTATTTATTTGTTTGTTTGTGTTTGTTAAACTGGAAATATCATCTAACTAGAATCCATTTTTACTTGGAAAAGTTGATGATTGAATATGATATAATATGATAGAGTCAATTCATCAGATCTTGTCACTTAACTGAAGAAAATGACATTCTTTATGAACTCAAAGAAATTAATAAGAAATTTGAGGTCATAGGTTACAAAACATATTTGGATCAGGCAGTAAATGACAATGTTATCAGTGGGAGGAATATTAAATATTGCTCTTTCTCCAATATTCCCAGTGATTTCAGTTACTATCTAGTAGATCAGTTACAGCTAACAGACACTTAGAATGGGTGTTGACCCTTAGTTTAGATTCTCCAGTCAGTAAAAAAATCATTTAAAATAACTGCAGAATTTTGATGGGAAAGTAGTAAATTAATGCATACATAGTACATTAAAGACATTTCATACAAATGTTTAAGTGTCTAGATAATATTTCTGTGAAATTACTGTCATGAAATGTGCTATTGTGAATCTTTGTAAGAAAACATGATGAAAATAGCACTAATAAAATGAGTTTAAACTATACAGCTGCAGCACATGCTAGTTGTGTAATCATTATGTTGTACATTGTATACTATGTTTTTCCAAACTTGTTCTTGTACGAGGTGCACAAGTTTAAACTGATCAGTTTCTATCCCCCTACTTTGAACTTCCTGGTTGTATTTCCCATAGAAAATCACTCTTAGTGTGGTTTCTATAGGCATACCAAACAGAGACTTTTCCCTCATGGGTTTAACAGTAATAAGTAAGAGAGGGAAAGTCCCCCACATGGTGCAGGGGAGCTTTCTCATGCATAACTACTTCTATTGTTGGTTTTACCCAAATGAGGCTTCAACCAGTTTTTTTTTTCTTATGTGGTTGAGACTCAACACTTTTTTTTTAATCTGCTGAAACAAATCAGAAACACGAAGTATAATTACATGTATGATGTGATTGCAGTTTAATCACTGTTTTATTGGCCATTCTACTGTCTGGTAACTGCCTGTTTCCATCACATACCTTATGCAAAGCCCTACAGGGTTCTCCTCAGATATAACATTCTGTTTTTAACCAAGTAAACACTTACTGAAATGTATAAATAGAGATTACACACTCATCATTTAGTTTTTCATTCCAAGCAGCACACTGAAATTGCAAAATAACAAAAACTTTAAAGTATATATCATATTTATTAAAAATTAAGAGAGACTCTTGGAATACTAAAGTGTTTTAGGTTGAGCATGAACATGAATAAATAAGAAAGAACAATTCTCACATATAATGTAATAAACTAATCCTTCTAAATGGTTATCAACAGATCAAGTAACTTTGACCATAACAAGCATATACTCAGGGTATTAGATATTCTTTTCAATGATGATTTCTATATATTTTGCAGATTTGCATTATGAACTAGCTACTGTCTGAATTTTGAGCCTCCTGATTGTGAATGCTAATAGTTGTTAAAGTCATCTTTTTAAACTGTTATGTTTCCTCCATTCCCTAGATAGATAGACAGACAGACAGATGGATAGATAGATAGTGATTCTGTGAGCAAATTCCTCACATTGGGAGGTACAGGGGGCCTGACTTCCTTGCAAAACAAAGTAGTTTATAAAAGTAGTCTTTCCCAAATATCAGAGTTCACAATCAGTAGACTCAAAATTACAATATGGGGTCATATGAACCTTAGTAGCTTTGAGCACAAACTATTTTAAGCAGGAACGAATAGTCTGATGTTGCTGCTGTGTAGCAATAGAGATAATATTTAAGTTGGCATAGTAAGGAAATTAAAAAGAACCAGTGTAGGAGCCTTCTTGGAATACAGAAATGTTGCAGTCTTTGCTCACACTGCCTGGGCCATCAGCCCCTCCTAACCAATTAACCCATTTGTTCCCATCACCAGAGTGATGATTGATGAATGAATGTGAGATACTGGACAGCCATCCATCAGAAATGGTTTAAGGGTTTCCTGCTTTTTCCTAACATTGGATTTTGAAGTTGAGGAGGAATGTGTCGTGCGCTGACTGCACCGTTTTTCTCTCAAATCCAGACAGATGTTTAATTTAGATTATGTGGGTACATATGATATAATCACCCAATGAATTCATTACATAATACTTTACCTTTAAGCAATGTCTATATTTTATAAAATAATTTGGCCACAGAAGCTATGGTATCGAATGATCAGATAGCAGAGGCACCTAAACCTCTTTGAGGACAATGTCATGAGGGGATCTATTTTAGTCTCAGCCTGGGGGTAAACACAATAGCTGTATGATGTTATATACAAAGTGAAAGACAAAATGCAATTACACACATGTATTATATACAAAGCTCTTGACATCCATATATAGTATTTTTAAGAGATCACATGTGCTTCCTTTTCTTTAAGAAGAATAGCATTAATTGTACCTTTTAAACAAGGGATAAGGTGGAATAAATACATACCTTAAGACATGCTATTTTGGATAAAAACCACATGGAAAAGGCTGGAATTCTGCCCACTTGAGAGAGCTCCAGTTGACCTCATGGGTGAACTTGGATAAAAAGTTCCTTCTATATCTTCCTATGTTTAATTCAGCTGCTTTAATATGAATGTATTGGATAAGGACTCCTCAATATTTTATGAGCCCTTTCCTCCTGACAGTCTCAGCTCGCCACTTAGCTGAAGTATGCTTGTTGCACTTCTAATGGGCATCATCTCTGTCTTTGATAGTTTAACTTTGAGACCTTGCAACACATCAGGCATTTCAAGTATATTTTCTATAACCTGGACTCAAGCAGAAAACACAGGTTAGATAACTATGCAGTCATCAGAAAATAATTTGATTTTAGAGGTGCATTTTTATATTCTCATCCCAGTATGCCAATGGTATGCATTAACGTTTCGTTTTGCCAATGACGCTGACATTATTCATTCTGTAATGACCAAGCTGGTACTGATGGGATTTAAATCCCAATACTGCCATCAATTGTGGTAAATGTCCTGACACTGATGGACTTGAATCCCATAACTGCCAAGCCAATGTCAAGCTGGAATTGTGTGGAACAGGGGCTATGGTCATTGGATCTGTTTTACTGGCCAAATAGGTCTGATGGCCACCACAAGAATGGTCTCTTGAGTCACACCACTGGTGCCCTAAATGTCAAAGTGTATTGGTCACTTTCAGAAGCACCTTTGTTTTACAACTACTGTCAGTTCCCATTATATTCCTTATCTTATAGTTGTAAGTGATTTTGCAAAAAAAAAAAAAGTTAGTGTGTTATTTGATTTTTTTACTATCACTGTTAACTTAGTTTTTTCTGTAACTCCAACCTCAGAATGATGCCATGGTAGGTACTGTGCACTTGTTTACATATGACTTCAATGGATTATGGGTAAGAAGAAACAACTTGCCTATTTGGAGGAGTTACTTACATGCATTGTGAGTTGAATACTACATAATCACTGTTAATTTTCAAACATGAGGTGTTCCATCTGCAGGAACTAGTTGACAAATTGACTTTCTAGGAAGTAAGAAACTATTACTGATGCATTTAGCAGGAAAATACAGTAATCATTAATTTTGGAAGTAAGGTATTGTACGTTTGTTCTTTCATAATGTTATGGCAGGCATTTTCATCTCTGAAAAAAATCCATGAGACTTTCCTTATCAATAAAACAACATGCAAAAACAATACACTTTCTGCACCAAAAACTGTATAGTTTGGTTCTGTATATAATAAAGAGGTTATATTCAACTTCAAAGGTTTATTTGTTTCAGAACATGGCCAATCCACTTTAAGTCATAAAAAGTGGCTATGGCAACTGCATGTGGTCCACTGCCCCAAACAGGTGTGAAGGCCTCTGGGGGGAGTCTGTTGAGTCACAACACTGGATCCTTCTTTTTCAGTCTTGAGCATCAGAAGGCTAGTTAATGCCCTTATTTCCTGAAGTTTTCTAAGCCACAAAACCACTTGTTTCCTGAGAGCTTTTCTCAAATATTCTCTGCTGAAAACTCACTATATAAGATTTGCAATATCCAGTAAACTATGTAAATTACAAAAAAAAATGTAAAATATGAAGGCCCTTCTGCAAGCAATGGACTACACACAGGTGTTAATATCAAAGGACTCTTTGTAAATGCTGATTTTGTATTGCAAATTTATGAAAGAAAATTGCATTTTTTGCCATAAATTACTAGTGTTATAGTCAAACAAAGGATTATATCTCTGTAAGTGTGCAAGATACATCCGAGATATCAGTGGGAGAATTGCTCAGCTGTTCATGAGCTTTCCAATGATGTATGACAAAACTAGATAGCATACCACTGCTCGTAGCATTGCAGAGTCTATGCAAATTATACATATCATATTTTCACAGTATTTCAAAACAATATTAATCTACAAAATCATGCATATTAGATGGCAAGTGTCAGTGATAACAGTGTGTACCTTATTGTTTTGCATGAGTGGCCAAACCTGTACATCACACAGCTTTTAGGAAATTAATGAAGTTAAGAAAAATAGCCAATAATAATAGCCATTTTTTCCAAAAACTAGTAGTATAGATCAGAATGTCTTCACACTACCCACCATGTGTGTCATTGCTATTAAGACTCACTGCTTGCATACACCGCCTCAACATGACATTCCATTCCATTTTTGCATTATTGATATAAATTTAAAAGATATCTGGTATTTTCATAATTTTTAATAAACACTCTTTAATAACTCCACCTCTGCATATCCTATGCTAGCCATTTGAATGTGCATGCTTAGCAATTTACGTCATCTTGTAGATGTTACCTTGTTATCTTGTTTTAGTTATGCATCTGTACCAGAGTTTAGAAATTAGACCTTGAAAACAGAGACAAGTATACTTCTTCAGGATCATAGGAAAATCTACTGCTGATGACTATGCTCTTGTAGGAGGTAATGTGTTAAAAAAGTACACAAAAATCTGATTCACTAACCAGTTCACCACATGCTGCCTGGCCTCAAGACCATAGAGGCAATATGCACTGCTGCTCTGGGTATAGGTTTCCAGAATACACACCCAGACTAAGACTAAACACTGACCACTTATAAAACTTTGCCTTTGGCCAAGCACCGAAGGCGCCTTTTTCACCACTGTGTCTGTGAACTCCAGTGTCTTTCCCTTGCCCCTGGTAACTACCTTTCAGACAAATTATATTCATACACCCAAACACACACACACACACACACACACACACACACACACACACACACACACACACACACACACACACACACACACACACACACACACACACACACTCATCCTCCAGAGCAGACACAACTATAGGCAGTTTGAAGGATTAGAAAGTCTCTTATTCCATGTCTTTGGGATGTTGAAAGAAATTAGATTTAATACAAATCTTCAGATATTCTATCTTTAAGAATAAGGGTGATGTGCAGAGCTGCAGTAACTACAGAGGGATAAAATTGATCAGTCACAGCTTGAAGTTATGGGAAAGAGTAGTTGAAGCTAGGTTAAGAAGGGAGGTGATGATTAGTGATCAGCAGTATGGTTTCATGCCAGGAAAGAGCAATACAGATGCAATGTTTGCTCTGAGAGTGTTATTGGGGAAATACAGAGAAGGTCAGAAGGAGTTGCATTGTGTCTTTGTAGACTTGGAGAAAGCATATGACAGGGTGCCTAGAGAAGAGTTGTGGTATTGTATGAGGAAGTCTGGAGTGGCAGAGAAGTATGTAAGAGTGGTACAGGATATGTACAAGGGTAGTGTGACAGTGGTGAGGATTGCAGTGGGAGTGACAGATCCGTTTAAGGTGGAGGTGGGATTACATCAAGGATCAGCTCTCAGTCCTTTCTTATTTGCAGTGGTGATGGACAGGTTGACAGATGAGATCAGACAGGAGGCCTCGTGGACTATGATGTTTGCAGATGACATTGTGATCTGTAGTAAGAGTAGGAATCAGGTTGAGGAGACACTGGAGAGGTGGAGATATGCTCTAGAGAGCAGAGAAATGAAGGTCAGCAGGGCTAAGACAGAATATATGTGTGTAAATGAGAGGGAGGGTAGAGGAATGGTGAGGATGCAGGGAGTAGAGCTGGTAAAGGTGGACGAGTTTAAGTACTTGGGATCAACAGTTCAGAGTAATGGTGAATGTGGAAGAGAGGTGAAGAGAGTACAGGCAGGGTGGAATGGGTGGAGAAGAGTGTCAGGAGTGATTTGTGACAGACGGGTACCAGTAAGAGTGAAAGGGAAGGTCTACAAGAGGGTAGTGAGACCAACTATGTTATATGGGTTGGAGACAGTGGCACTGACAAAAAGGCAGGAGTCAGAGATGGATGTGGCAGAGTTAAAGATGTTAAGATTTGCACTCGGTGTGACTAGGATGGATAGCATTAGGAATCAGTATATTAGAGGGTCAGCTCATGTTGGACAGTTTGGAGACAAAGCAAGAGAGACGAGATTGCGTTGGTTTGGACATGTGCTGAGGAGGGATGATGGGTATATTGGGAAAAAGATGCTAAGGATGGAGCTGCCAGGTAAGAGGAAAAGAGGAAGGCCTAAGATAAGGTTTATGGACGTGGTGAGAGAGGACATGCAGGCGGTTGGTGTGACAGAGCAAGATGCAGAGGATAGGAAGAAATGGAAAGAGATGATCCGCTGTGGCGACCCCTAACGGGAAAAGCCAAAAGGGGATGATGATGATGATGACAAATAATATTTAAAATAGAAGGCATTTCTACCTTTTCCTCCTACTGAATTAAAAGAAGTGGAGAAAGAATTGTTAGCTCACATGAGATAAGAGCCTATTACATGGCCTGTCACATCAAAACAAAAACATTGGGGAGCCCATAGTACTTTAATTTTCCGCAGGAAAGGACACAGGACAGTGTCAGTGGTCTTTTCCTCATCAATGCAAGTTCTAGCCAAGGAAGGTTTGGTTACTGCTAATCTAAGAATGGTTCAATAGGGTTCTAACATGATCTGTATTAGGTCTACCCTTCACAAAATCAGCTTGACCTTTACATATGACATTAGCTATGATAGTGATTACCCTGTTCATAGTAAGTTAACATGCAGTTTAGTGTCTGTTGATATTAGGGTACTAATTTTATAATTTGCTGAAGCATCAGGACTATTGTCTGATTTTGAAAAAAAACATTAATGAATGAGTATTTAGAGAGGAATGGTATCATACCTATCTGAAATGTAATGAAAGTAGCTAGCTGCGAAGAGTAGTGACAAATGTTGTACATGGCTGTAGAAGTCTGTAGAAGCCCACCTAAGCCAAGGGAGTTTTCTTTTGGCCTCATCCTTACAGCTGTCTGAACTTCCACAACTGGAACTGGCTTTCCCAAGTCCACTATTTGTTTTGGTGAAATCTTTATCAAGTGTGTACCCTTGCTCTGTTTTCTCAAGGGTAAATAGCATATTACTGGAATATAATTTTTTACATAATTTATCATAATATAATTTATTTACACAGCATAGAATCTCAGATTATTTAATTTATCCTTCAGCTTGTGAGTACATTTCTGTGAGTCTTTAACTTTAAGCATATAAGGAAGAAATGTTGCTGGTTTTAGCCCTTTTGTCCATGCATAGCATAATGTTTTTTTTTGGTTAAGATTAAATATTCACATAAGAACTAAGATATCAATGAATTGTTTGTTTTTATTTATGTATGGGTTGTTGCTATCTTCTCGCCATTTGCTGTGTCCTAATACCACTGTATAATTAAGACCTCCCACCAGCACTTGACCAGATTTCCCATAAGATTAGGGCAGATCAGACAGAACAGTATAGACACCTAAGGATAAGGCAGATTGCAGATCAAGGCATCCTGAAATGGAGCTATCCTGATAACAGCAAGTGGATATTATTACCCCGTACCCACAGACCTAGCCCCCCCCCCACCCATGATGCAGTGATTTCAGTGCAGAACTTGTCCACAGATAATCTCCTGTTTTGTTCCCAATACTTTCTGTTTCAGGACTGAAGCCCCAGTCTCCACTGTGGACTGTATCACAAGCTGGGAAGCTATTTCCATACTGAAGCTAGCAAAATGACACTCATTTCTACTCATCAGCTGACCTCTCTAGGTCTGGATCTGCTAACTGAACCCAGAATTCCTGGGTTACATTCAAGACTTTATCCTCTGTGAGATACACTCAGCTGTCACTGAGCTGTTTATTTTCTAATTCTATAGGTTCATAGGCTCAGAGGTGTATACTAAGCAATTGATCTATTTGACCATTAAGAGCTTAATCAATAAACTACCAGCATTTAACATGCCTTGTTAATAAAGGCCTAGCTGCATAGCCTGCGGGTAAACTTATGGACTCCCATCCACTCATTAAGGTATGTTTTAAAAAGGGATAGGAAGCTATATTCTTTGGTGATGTGTAGCAAAAGTTTTTTCCCCGGGTGTGGAATACATATGAGTAGACATCTATCTCTTTTACAAGTTCTGTTTGTGTTGCTCTACAAAGTCAGATGTTTAGAGTGGTTATTAGTGGCATTACCAGTTAAGAGGTCAAATATATCTGGATCTTTAGAGGTCTTGGAAACTATGCAAAGTTCACTGTGTAAAAGCCTTTAAGAGACTGAGAAGACTGATGGATGATTTAACTGTATAGCTCAGAGAGCTCATACTAAATATTTTTTGTTTATGAGCCACAGGGCTCCTTTCAAGGTGCTTTAAGTGTAAAGTACATGGCAAAGGGGCATTGTTTTCTACTATACAACTGATAAGCATGGAATATAGGGAGGGGATAGCCTCTTTAGATTTGATAGATAGTCCTTTGGTAATAACCTGCACAACCTAGAATATTTTCTGGTGTATGGTTTATATGTGTTAGTTGATTGTAGAACACTTTGCTGTCCATGGAAGTTCCCAAAGCCATTTAATTAGCCAGTGGGTCACACAGATGTTTATATTCAGGCAGTTAAGTTTATCAACAACACTAGAGTGAGGAATTGTGTCAAAAGATTTAGGAAGATCCAAGTGGGCTGAACATTGTCTAGGGCAGTCATGACTTTTTTTAAAGAAGTTTAGAAGATTAAGAGAGCAAGCTTTCACTTTTATGAAGCCAGTCTAATTTGGATTAAGGGACTTTAAGCTCTTGATATTGTTATTTTTGGGCTCAGCTATAATACTTATCCGAGAATTACAGATAAAACTGGAGCATAATTGGTCTGCAGTCTCTAGGGTATGAGATGGGACCACCATGTTGTCCTCAAGGCTTCTGTTACACATTGACAAACAGACTAAAGTCAAATATGTTGAGAAGGGGTTCAGTTAGACTCTGTTTAGTGCTGTCTAGGAGAAATTCACGTATATTGTCAGGCTCCACAGAGCAAGTATTCTTGGGTTAGCAACTGCAGACAGAGCCTGTTAGGAGGAGATTAAATGGGAGGAAGAGACTGCATAAGAATGAGAGATATGCCGGGGAGAAGGTGAGGAGAATTTTGAGCTAATTTTTTTCACAAGTCTATTAGCAACATCTTCAGGGTTGCAGACAGTAGTGCCATTTGAGATGAGTTCTGTGCAGTATTGGATGTCACTTCTAAATCTTCTGACAAAATTAAATAAAGCCTTGAAATTATCCTTGATGAAGATGATGATATTTAATTCATATCTAGCTTTACATTGTTTGATGGTGCTCCTGAGGTCCCTGCAAATCTATTTAAGATTTTTGAACAAGGCAAGAAGTAGTTTTATTTTATTGCAGAGCTTATTTTCTGGTCCCACCATAGGTTCATAGGTTCATAAGTATGTACTAGGCTATCGGCCCAAGGGCCTAAGTAAGCCTAGCCAACAAAGTTCCCTGGCTTACGTCAACCCAAGAAAGTTAATTTCCTGTGCCCCTGTCGAGCAGAGCCACAGAAGTGATCCCGGGGTGTATTTCCTATTTCCCATCCACTCATCAAGATTTTTCTTGAAGAGTGTTAAAGAGGAATTTTGCTTGACATAGATGGGTAGCTTGTTCCAGACTATGGGAAGTCTCTGGGACAGGAATCTATCCCTCCAGAAAGTCCTGTTTATTGTGGTGACAAGGTTTAGGTCCCTAGAGCATGTAGCTCGGAGGGATTGGGATTTCTTTTGGTGTAGCATGTCCAACAGCTCTGGGTTTGAGATAGCTTTGTATGTTAGGCAGAGATCACCTTGGAGTAGGCGATATGCCACAGAGTAAAGCTGGAGTTTTTTGAGACGATCAATGTAGGGCATCTGTTTGAGGCCAGTAATTCTCTTTGTAAGGTACTTCTGTGGCCTTTCCAGCTACTGCAGATGTCTTGTGAGGTACATTCCAAAAGGGGCATTGTACACTATAATGGGTCTAATGAGTGTCGAGTAGATGGGAACAATGACCTCTTTTTTCCTGGATGAGAACCCTTTTGTGATGAGGTGTGCTATGTAGAAGGATTTCCTGACTACTGTGGCAATGTGATTATCAAAGGAGAGACTACTGTCCACCTGGGACCCAAGGTCTCTTATCACACATTCGGTGTTAAGAAGACTGCTGCCTATGTGGTAGCTCATGCGTACAGAGCTTTTACCAAAGGGGATAACAATGCACTTTTTGGCATTGAGCTTGAGGCCATGGCTCTGACACCAGGCATTTGTCTCAGTGAGGCCCTTCTGTAGGATGTCCACATCATTTGGGGACTTGACTATAGCTCCTAGTTTGCAGACATCTGCGAACTTCATTATCCAGAGGCCTTCTGTGTTAGCCTATACTTCAGAGAAATAGATACCAAACAGGAGAGGTCCCAGGACTGAACCCTGTGGTACTCCACTTGTCACTGGTTTGAAGTCAGATTTGGAGTCTGCAACTTTTACAGTGTTGGTTCTGTCAGTGAGCCAGTTAGCAACCCATCTTTTGACATAGGAATTTATACTTAGTTTAGTGACTTTAGCTATAATTCCAGAATGGGGGATGGTATCGAAAGTCTTGGCGAGGTCAAGATAGGCTGTGTAAACCACAGCCTCAAAGAAGTCGACCAGGTTCAGGAGGCAAGATCTGCCTTTCACAAACCTGAACTGGGTGGGGTCCAGAGTTTGGAGGTTACCAATGTCTTTGTTTATGAATTCCATGATGATATGTTCCATGGCCTTGCAGACGAGGCTCATCAGGCTAATAGGGCGATAGTTCCCAGGATCAGTGGTGGCTCCCCTTTTGTGGAGTGGGATAACTGTTGCTGTGCACCATTCAGTGTGCAGAAAGCCTTATGTGAGGCTATGATTGAAGTGGTGCTCAGGTGGGGAGCCATTTTGTTCTGAAGTTCGTGTAAAACGCAGCCTGGGATGTTGTCTGGTCCCATGGATGCTGTGTTTTTGGCTTTAGAGAGTGCTGCTTTTACCTGTGAAGTTGTGATTACAGGGACTCTGCATTCTTCCTGTATAGATATGGGCCCTTTAGGGGGTGGGGGGGTGGTAAAGTTATCACTGAACCTATCTGCTATGATGTTGGCAATATCAGTTGGTTCTGTAATTTTTGTGCCATTGTGCTGTAACTCAGAACAGATCTGGGTGTTGCCATTGAGATTATTGACATAGCTATAGAATGCTTTGTGGTTGTTCTTAGAATCAGTGGCAATCTTGTTTTCATAGCTAGCTTTGGAGGATCTTATAAGGGATCTCAGCTTCTTGCTGAGGCTGACTAGGGAGCTCCTCCACTCATGGGATTTTACTCTCTTTTGCAACAATTTCTTCCTTCTGTTGTAGAGTTTGTTTATGGCAAGGGACCACCAGACTGGCTTCTTTTTTTGGAAGATAGCATCTTGGTTCTCTTTGGGATAGCACGATCCATGCACTCGTGTAAGTGCTTATAGAGTGCATTTGTGTAGGATTCAGCAATCATAACTGTATTGTCCATCTACATGGGTGTCATGAAATTCACCACTTCTGACTTAAGAAGCATGAAGTTGGCTTTGGAAATTTTTTTTACCATGGTTTCCTTAATGGGGGGTGGGGGCAGGCTGTGGATATCTAGGGTGATTAGCTTATGGTTGGATCTGACCAACGAGGAGTTGACTTCAGATGTGGAACTCCGGTCACTCATGTTGGTAATGACTAGGTCTAGGATATTGTTGCCCCTGGTGGGGGTGTATATAAGTTGATCCAGGGCATTGGAATTTATGAATTCTAGAAAGCGCTGAGTGAAGGAATTGGTACATGAGTAGTTTTCCCAGTTAATGGTGGGGTAGTTGAAATTGCTCAATATTAGGGTGTTTGGTTGAAACCTAATATTTTCCAGTACATCAAGAAAAGAGGAGTGGGAATCCTGGGGCATGGTGGGGGATCTGTAGCAAGATACCATTAGGACTGCAGTTTTGCCCAGAGTTAGCTGCACTTGGATAACCTTGACTGCATTATGCTGAGCAACTAGCCTGGAGGTGTGGATATCCTTAATGAATATGGACACACCTCTGCCTTTGGTGTTCCGGTCCAGGTTAGATGGCCAAAAAGTGTGGTATGAGTTATCGCTTGGTAATGCAGGGGTGCTCTCTGGAGCCTTGAACCAGGTCTCAGTCACTGCACAGACATTGATGGTCTCCATTTTAAGGAGTGCCTCGAGTGAGTGCACTTTGAGATTTAGACTTATAGCATTGAGTAGCATTATCCTCAGTTTTTGCTTGCCTGTTCCTGTTAAGGTGGTGAACTTGCCATTTGAACCTTGCCTAAAAAAGGTACTCTAGGGGTGGCAAGAGCCTTTGCCAGTGTCTGGAATCCCAGGGGTGACAGGTGCAGGCCATCCCTGGCAAAGCATCGTGGTCTGTCGACCATGTCGTCCCAGGCAGACAGATACTGGATCCCCTTAGAATGACACCAGAAGCTTAGCCAATTGTTGAAGTCAATCATTTTGTCCTTGTACTGCAGTATCATTCTGGGTGATGGCAGGATGCTACTCAGGGCTAGGGTCATACCTGCCTGGGCTACAAGTTCAGAGAGCTCTTCCATGTCTCTTTTCATGTAGTCTAGGGAGGTACAGCTCAGGTCATTCACACCAACATGGACAATCACAGAGTCATATTTGTACTTGTTGTGGAGTGACCTGAGTGCGTGGGTTATGTGACGGATCCTGGTGCCAGGCAGGCAGCTGACAGTGACCTTCTCCTTGTTTAGCCTGGTGAGTGGGACATCAGTGTGCCTGACTATAGAGTCACCTATGACTAGTGTGTTGGGTACGTTGTTTTGCCTTATGGGCTGTGGTTGAGTGGCACACTGAGTCTGTGGGCTATGTGTCATTTGGGTTTTGTTGGTGGTGGGATGTTGCTTGCGTTTCTGCTTTGGAGGTCTCTGTTGCTTGAGCAGATTATTATTGAGAGCCTCCGCAAATGTTTTTGTGTTTCTATGTGTGGATTTTGGTGGTGTTAGTTTAATGGGACTATGTGATGTGTGTGGTGTGGTGCAAGTGTTTACCTTCTCCTCTTGGCTATCAAGTTCACTCTTGGTTGGAGAGAGCTTTGCCTCCAGTTTGGCTAGATAAGTGCATCTCTCATAGGTTGTAGTGTTGGGTGGTAGGAGGAGAGGGTTGTCTGTGTACATGAGTCAATTGCTACATTGCCCCAAGATGCCCAGATTCATCAGATAGACAGGAGAGAACACTGGGAGCTGACTCTTGGACATGCCTGAATAAAAAAATATTTTCTACTAGACAAGTGAGGAAAGTGAGTACCAAAACAGTTTTCCTCTAGGTAATGAGGAAGGGTGAGTGCTGCAGTAATTTGTAGTTTTTTTTTTTTTAATTTGCCTCCATACTTGCTTTGAGTATGAACAAATCCTTCTATGCAGGAGTTTGGATGACAGTAGAAATCAATATTATATGTGCCACCCTTGCTAGAAGGTTCATCATGTTGGGACAAGCTGCTGAATTTCCTCAGGTCATTGGAGTGCTAATAGATTTGTCTTGAAAATTCATTGAACGCAGTAAGGTTTATAAGTAATGCAGGTTTTCTTTTAGGGGAAATATGGCAGCAGGGTGATCATATTTGATTACAAAACAAGTGACTTTAGGAACAGAGCAAACAATGCCAATTCTAGTGACAGTAAGGACTGGGGAACTGGAATTTCTTATAGGGGAGGGAATGATTTGGTCCAGGTAATTGTCATTACAAACTTCAGAAACCATTGTGCATATGTGTTAGTAATGGTCAAGTTTGCCAGCTAATAGATGAGTAAGTTGAAGTCTCCCTGGATAACAGTACTATGTTTAATAGATAAGATATCTGATTGGTCTAGCCATAAATCGTGGTCACTATGGAACATAGGAGGGCATGTCTGGTTATGATGTGGTAATTTAGCTTATTTATTGATACTAAGGTTTCCAAAAGTTCAATGTTGGTGTGTTGAATTTGTCACAAAGGGATTGGATTGAACATGAACACAGAACACCAGTACAAAGGCAATGTTATCAATACCCTCAATCTGTATTTTGATAATTATATAGCTATGAATGTGCTCCCATTTTTATACTCCTAAGTTGGTATAGTCCAGACTGGAATTTGCTAAGTTTGTAGATCTATAAGGTTGACTCTACCTAAGAAAGGCAGTATAGGGAAGCAAGTGCTCTAGCAAGTATGCAGGAGTCTTGGGGAGAGTTGTAGGCTGCCCCGAGTGAAGCAGGTAAGGCTGTCAGTTATTACCTCACAGGTTGATGCACACTGAATCCTCTAAAAATGAGATCAAGTACTTAACCAGTTGTTGAAGTCAATTATCTTTTGTTTGAAGTGAGATATCATTCTAGATAATAATAAGACACCACCCAGATGTCATCTTCTGTGCCTTGGCCACATAGACTGATGTCCCCATCATGTCTTTCAGCATCTCTTCCAGGGCTGAGCACCTAAGATCATTCACTCCTACATAGCCAATGACAAGGTTGTGCATGTACCTGAGGTGGCAGATCTAAAGGCTGTAGTAACATTATGCCTCCTTGTACCAGAGAGGCAACTGACCATCACCCTACCTTTGATCAGTCTGGTGAGTGCAACATTAGCATGCATAACAATTATGTCACCTGTAATTGGACAATGGCTTGGCTTTTGCAGGTTGCTACATCATTCTCTGTTAACCTTAAAGTTGTAAGTATGTATACCTTTAGTGACACATGATGTGAGTAGCTGCAGCATTTACAGGCATGTGAACTGGTGTGGACTGTGTCTATGTAGCTGGAACTCCAGTATAGTGATATGCTATCTGGGAGGCTTTGGGAAATATTGAACTATATAGGATAATGTTAGGTCCTGTTTGAGAAATGTGCACTTAGAAGAAGTACAAAGGAATTCACTTCAGGATATAACAGCTCTAACAGGAGCTCTAGCATACATTGCACTTGAAGAAAGTATAACCTTCTTATGGGTCATTTAAATTTACTTCCATTTGAGGGTTAATTCCCTCTCTCATAGGTGAGTGTGATTTGACATCCTTGTTAAATAGATATGTCTGACTAATATGTAGTATGAAAGTTTTGCCACAAATTTCTCTCTCCCACTCGGAACTCTGCTGTTCTGTGTGTAATTTGATTGGAAAAGTAGTGAGGAAACTGGTTGTATTAACAGTTTTGTTAAAGTAGATTCGAACAGCCTCAGAAAGGTGGATTTATAATTGTTTCTCTTCTCTTCTTTTGGTTGATTTGCCAGTACTGCTTTAAACGCTTCTAATTTTGCATTTGAAATTGGTCTAGAAAGTCCCCTCCCCCAGCCCCGGATAAATGAGCTACTGCTGTTTTTCCTGGATATATTACTATTGGTTACGGAGCAGTGTTGTCATTAATTGACCTGTGTGCTCTTGTGTTAGCAGATGCTGCTGCTCTGTTCTGATAAACTCCAATACAGCCAACCTGCCTTGAGCTCTGCAACCAGATTTGACTTAGAAAAATAAAATCTGATTTCTTTAATTACAGCATAGCTCAACAACCGTGTCACTTTCTTCAATTTGTCATCCTGTGGAGTAAAGGATCATCTCTTATCTTGTAGGCATTATGTAAATGAACACTAATTAAAACATATGTTATTTAGATACCTGTACAAATATGTCATTTGCAGTAAGTTATGCAGCAACATGTAACAATAAATCATTCATTGTTTTTGTATAATACATAAATACTGTATTTACATTTTTAACATCTATTTTATGCTAAATATTCATATGCAGATATTACTAGCAAAATCATAAAATGGTGAACTGTTTGTGCAAGAATGAGAATGAGACCCCTTGCTGTGTTATAAATAAGTCAAAAGAGTTCAATAGGAGGACTGCTTGAGAAAATCATCTCTTCAGTTCTGGATCAAAGAAGCCTGGAAATCCTGTAACACTTTAATATTCAGTACATAACTGCCTCCTAAAGTAATAAATGTCTTCTATTTGATCTTCAAAGGTAGATGAACAACAAAATAAAATGTTTTCATCAGTATTCAAGCCTGCATCTCATTCTCAAGCAAATTCCACCCCTAAGGATTCCATATCACATGATCACAGGGCTTAGAAAGGCAAAGATTATAATTGGAGTGGGTGACTTAATGGGACCAGATCAAAGGGGATGACATGTACAGTAAGCACAGGTTTCTTTGTAGAGGTAATTGAAAAAGTATCCTCACATTGTAGCATTTGAGAATTTTAGTTGTTTTCCTGTCAAAACTGCTGTTAATGTGGATGCGATTCTTGTTAGATGGCACTGTTGCTATAGGTACTTGGGGATATATATAATTAAAGGATTGAGCTGTCTGTTTCTTTACCTAATTTGGTCACTCATACATAGAATTTAATTGTTCCTTTTTCATTAAATGTATAACTCAATCAATGTAATACATTCAGTTTGTAAAAAATTAGGTGGTGCTCTATTAGTCCAAGTCTAGGGAAAAAATGCTTTGACGGCCTTACCTAAATAAATAATTTTTCAATGTATCCCATATCACATTGATTTATAAAGTATATAGACTGTAGAACATGCATTATTCAGAAGGAATATTTCTTGGTAACTTGACTGAGATGATGATTTCAAGGTATGTTCCCACATGCCATTGACAAGAAGAATCTGACAGTCAAGGCTGCAGACAAATGGGTGCATAGGACAAGATCCAGAAGGAACAAGTATCTGGCAAATGTCTTAGTGATACAAAGTGCCAGGGGGTGAGTTTAGCTCTTTAATAAACAAAACTGAACAAAGGGTCACTACCATGTAAGAACACATTGTTAATGAAGAGTAAACTTGCACCCCCTACTAGTTTTGCACATTGTTGTCCTCGGAGTTGCACCAGGTAATTATAACAAAGCACCCTGTGCAGCATCTGACTTCATATATAGGATACTAGAAGACGAGCATCTAAAGACTGTTTTTTTTACATTTATCAATTGATGATTAACACTATGACTGCTCCATGTCCAAACACATACACACACACACACACACACACACACACACACACACACACACACACACACACACACACACACACACACACACACCTATTTTCTTTCCTCTGTAATACTAACTACAGTCTCTAAGTTAAAAGCATTTATGAATGACTGCATATTTCTACTCAAATCTTGTTTTATGAATTATGTTGACAATTATATATTGAGTAACAGCAAACAAGATGAGTTACTTAAGACCAGTTTTGAAGATATTATGCATGTCCCTTTATTAAAGCTTCCATCTCGGCATTTTGCTTCCTTGTGTAAAAAAGAGCTGTTGTGGCAGTTAAGGTTGGCTGCAAATATACATCCAAGGTTAAATGATTATTTGACTATCCTGACAGTATTAAAAGAAAAAGCAGGACAAGTCTAAGTCCCTTCATTTATCTTATTACTTTATTACTATGACAGTGAACAACATTGACCCAGTGGTTTTTCCTACTCTAATTATTTTAAACATTAATATTCATGACCTATGTTAATTCATTGGTTTTTACTGGTTGTTTTTTCTACCAGTCATGGTTGTTTTAAACCTGTTTAAATTGTTTTTTTTTTTTTTTAAGAAAAGTTCTTTGTTCTGATGACGTCAACTGTGTTTGATGAAAGCGCTCAACTGATTTTTTTATATATCTGATGAAGTCCAGTTAATGGGGATGAAAACGCGAGTTGAAACATAAAGCGTTTATGGTTTTAACCTTATTTATTACCTGCTGTGGATTCAATAAACGTTGAATATATTTTGGCAAGTTCGCTCATTCACTCTTCTAGCTGTTGTACTCTGGATATTTTTTCTTGATTTTTTTATATAATAAATGGACTGGAGACTGATTACCAGGGTGCTTATTTTTGGTTTACTTGTTCTTTTGGTAAGCACTTTTACACCACTCAATTGATTTCAAAATTTGAAAATCTCTTGGCCTGAATATTGGGAGATGTGTATGCTTCCCAGTTTAGAGTGGGGTAGTTGAAGTTACTCAACTTCAGTGTTGGGTTCAAGGCAAAGCAACTCCAGTAGGTTTAGGAATGTGGTATAGGCATCTCTGAATCATAGATGGGGACCTATACCTTGCAATGATATGATATGGGATTTTTGGACATGGAGAAGCTTAAGTGAGTTATACTGCTTGACCAGTTTTGAAGTGTGACTGTTGTTGATGAATACAAAGACACCTCAAAGGGGGTTGGGAGGGTGGCCTAATGGTTAAGGTGTTTGCCTTACAAACACAAGGTGCAGGGTTTGAGTTTCACAAGGGATAATTGACTAGGCTTAAAATGGCTCGCAAGGGCAGTTAGCTTAGTACTAATCTATGAACCTATGAACCTATTGCTCTAATCCTTTCTTGCAAGGTAACAGTCTTATTTATTTTTTGAATTGATCGATTTTTTTTACATCAGTTTTTTTGCTAACCATTAGGTAATGGTAGAGTTACCTTTGCATTTCTCATGTGGTGTCTTGCTTGTATATGCTGAATGTCCTGTATTTGTGAATTTGGATATGTGTATCTCCATGCAATGACTGAAAGGGATCCTTTGGGACAGTTCATTCCCTGTCAACTAAACAATAAACTGGCAACTGCGCTTACAAGAATCTGAAGAAAATTATGGGCTTATCCAAGAAATGATTAATGTATTGAAACATCTAAAGCATCTCTTATCATTACTAAAACAGGGCAATGAACAGATGAATGAATCAATACAAGAACAAGATTAATACAGTTCCTTTTGGTAGAAAACAAGTAATCACATAGGTCAATGATACTAGCAATCAGTGCTAATTCTATAAAGCATACATAACTTTCAGATTATCATCCTTATTGTTTTATGAACAATTATAAGAAAGTAGATTTCCTTCACATATATAGCAAAAGCTCATGTCAATCATATGCCAAAAACCTAGTAATCAGGAAAAGTACAATATCAACTGCTTTCAGTCCTTTAGTGGGACTTGAAAAACAATGTCTACATTAGATTTTGCACAGAGTACTCTACTATTTAGATTTGAACCAAAAAATATTTTTTATGTTAGTCCAAACACTTGTTTATGAGCTTTTAGTGAGGAACTGAGACTGATTTGTTTCTACTATACTAAAATAATACTAGTGCTTAGTAAGAGTAGGATAATGTTTATGATTAACATTCTTAGATTGATAAAGAAGCTAACAATGCACGTGGACTAATTTTAATTCTTTTATAGTGAGTATTGTGTGATCATGGCACCTGATATTAGCGCCATTGTAATGATTGTTGGGATAACTTGTTTTAATGATTTTTTAAATTTTAAATCTGGAAAACTGCAAGTTTAATATATATATTTTTTATTTAATATTTTTTTCAAGGAATCACATGATCACACCCCATATCTCCTTATTTTCTGGCATGCAATGGACCATGTTATGTCTGCCTTCCTATTCTCCCTCTTTTACACTTCTGCAGGTCACACCAAACCTCTCTCTTTTTAAATGCTGGTGATGGATCACATTATTTTTTGTTTAATGGTTTGCACTAAGAGCTTGTATGTCTTGTTCTTCCACAATGACAATATACAATGATATCACAGTAGTATGACTGCTTATGTACATGCTCACTTAATATGCTATGCCTCTAACCCATTCCCCTAGCCATGGGTCAAAAGACTCATGTTAACCTCAACTAGGATGCTCTTATTTTACATGGGCTAGCTCTGTCCATAAAGACTGGAAAAAAATCAACCTGCTTCCTTCCTGCCAGATATCTGACTTCCTAATTCTATTCCAAAACTTGTGTCTTTTATAATGCGGTCACACATTCTGTCCCTATACCAATATGCCACAGTGATTCAGGCTGGAAGTGAGAGAGAAAGAGAGAGAGAGAGAGAGAGAGAGAGAGAGAGAGTGAGAGACAGAGAGAAACAGTTACAGGCACTTGTAGTTGAGGATTGTATCCTCCTCTGAGAAAGTATTGACCATGGAATGTAAATGGTGGTTATGGAGATGACATACAGAAGGGGCACACAATATTCCCAAGACAAGCTATGAGTGGGGACAATATCCCAGGCCATTGCTATAGCACCCAGGAGGATGTTTCAGTAACAGAGATCAGGATGATTAGTTGACTAGAGGAATGGTGCAGACACGTAGAGTACCGTATGCCAATGTGTGCACCATAGGTGTGGGCACTATGACTGTGCTCCATAAAGGAGATGACAGAGTGCTCACAGCCAAGACCTGCTGAGGAAGAATACCACTGGTGATAAAGAGCTACTGTCTGTGGGAACCCATCTCACTACAGTATATACCTTGAGTGGCAGTCCCTAACCACAGCTGCTCTTTCTTGCTGCATCCTTGCTGGTCCCCTCAGTATCAGGGAGGACCTGCATGCTGCAAGGTTTGGTGGTTCCATCTATTTGCACAGCAGCACCATGTTATAAACAGGTACACTCGCCAACTGCAACTACTTGTGGCTATTTGTTTCTCAATCTCTCAGTCTGAATCCATGCCACCATTTTGAAATTTAAAAGAGTACTTCCTCCTTGAATCCATTTTAAGTTAAATATTCCATTACTACAATTAGTGTAAAAATGAAGTAATTCCATCCAGTACTGTTGACTTGCATCTGACTCCTGTAGCCACCCTGTGAATACCCACTGCCATTCACAGAGTTTACCAAGGAAGTTAGGGAAGGAAAGTAGATTGCCAGACCTCTCTTCCATGTCACATGTTCAAAGCACACACTCTCACACTCTTACACTCTCACACTCACACACTCTCTCACACACTCTCATACACTGTCTCCAAACTCTCTCTCTCACACACACACACACACACACACACACACACACACACACACACACACACACACACACACACACACACACGCACACACACACTGCACGTGCACACACACACACACACACACACACACACACACACACACACACACACACACACACACACACACACACATACCTGTGGAAAATTAGAATCACCAATGTACCTACAGTATATCTTTGAGATGTAGGATTAAACCAGAGTACCCAAAGAAAACCCATATAACCACAAGGACATCAGGCACCACCCCTCACTTCAGAACCAATCTTGAGAACCTCTTGATGTGAGGTGATTGTGCCATCCATGAAATAATTTCTCTAACCTAATTACAAATAAAACAATCTTAACCCCAGAGGTGAGATGGCATGGCGCTAATTAACATGCTACCTCCCTTTGTTCCCTGAAACAGGCTAACAGATGCTGGATAACTACTTATTGCTGGTTGCTCTGTGGCATAAGCAATGACATCAGTTATATCTTAACAGCTGATGTCATTGCTTATGCCACAAAGCAACCAACTGATGTCATTGCTGGTTGCATTCCTGGCATAAGCAATGACATCAGCTGTTAAGATACAACTGATTTCACTATTTATGCCCATACCTCCTCAGTTCTTTAATGACTGCTGAGAGAAGGAAACATTTAGTAGCAGCAGGACCAGTTTTCCTCTTCACTGGTGTTTTGAATAGCTTAAATGTCAGATAATTCATTCTGCTGGCACAATCTGCAACATAAACTATTCACAACAATAATTAAGTGCATATATGTAAACCTTAAAAATAAAACCAAGTAGCAAGATAACAGTGAGGAGGAAATAACAAGAAGCAAATGCTACTCTTCTGAGGAGGAAATATATTCTCCATGGAAGAATTGGGAATTATCTAATGCAATGCTACAGGCTTGAAAGCAGCACATTATAAGCTCTTTCCTGATGGAAAGTAATATCATTGCTCTGTGTGAGTGGGACAGAAGTAGCAGATTGTGCTATAACAAACATGCAGTACTGAGAATAACCAAAAAAACACAGAGTCAGGCAGAAACACATCAGTAACTGCTTTTAGTAGGAAACAATATACATGAAGAGTATATGTATGTGAGAAACTAGAGACTAGATTCCTTTACTACATTGTCTGAAGAATACTGAGATCCATGCTGATACTGAAATTGGTCTTTTTTGGCCAGTGCTCTATTCCAGTTAACAAATCCAAATAAAATAAAATACTACAGTAGTCTGTAACACATCAAAAATTGCTCTTTCACAGAGTGGATATAAATGTGTTTGTGTGTCTCTCTGTCTATAGCTCTGCATCTGTGTGTGTATGCGTGTGTGTGTGTGTGTGTGTGTGTGTGTGTGTGTGTGTGTGTGTGTGTGTGTGTGTGTGTGTGTGTGTGTGTGTGAGTGTATGTGTGTGTGCATGTGTCTGTGACTATCATTCTATCTATAATCAAAGAGCATTGAGACTTACCTGAAAAACACTGTTTGAGAAAAAAAAAAAAAAAAAAATATATATATATATATATATATATATATATATATATATATATATGTATATATATATATATATATATATATATATATATATATATATATGGGGCTACTTCACTTCACTGAAAGCTCATTTTACTGAAACTCATTTGACTGAGCACACTTCACTGAAAGCTCACTTCACTGAAAGCTCATTTCACTGAAACTCATTTCGTAGAAAGGTATATTCCCTTATCCCCATTGTAGTATGATCCTGGAGTTAGTATATATAGTAAGGGGGGTGTGGGGAGCACAGCCCCCCACCTATTTTATACATTTTAAACCATATACATGGATACTTGCAACTCCAATGAATAACTCTTTTTTTAGAAGACAATATATACCCAAACTATGTGGGGGGCTATGCCCCCCACACCCCCTTACTATATATACTAACTCCAGAATCGCACTATAATGGGGAAAAGGGCATGTACCTTTCAACGAAATGAGTTTCAGTCAAATGAGTTTTCAGTGAAGTCAGCTTTCAGTCAAGTGTGCTCAGTCAAATGAGTTTCAGTGAAATGGCTTTCAGTGAAGTGAAGTAGACCTATATATATATATATATATATATATATATATATATATATATATATAAAAAAAATATATATATATATATATATATATATATATATATATATATATATATAAATATATATACATACACAAACGCAAACATATAGTTGTGGAAAGCCCAGTGTGAATGATGTGAAGTAGAAACAAAACCAGTAAACTGTAAAACATTTCACACTGTGTGTACTGAGCAGAAAATGGCAGTAAAAATACTTTGTAGTCCAACAAGGGTTCTCTTCACAAAATGTATACCAAAGTCTAAAGTATAAAAATAAATGTAATAAAACACACAGAATATGAAGAAGCAGTAAAATCCAAAAAGAAATCCAAGTACAAATGGTTAAACGCTTTTATCCCTGAAATTTTTGTGGGACTTCACCATATAACACTAACAAACTTTAAATATACATGCAACTCTTCAATGTAATATGTCGTGTGACACATAAATTAAAATGGCTACTAGTGTGTTATGCAGGACTGTTATTTGAACACCTTTCATGTAGCTTTTAGAGAGCTAAGTCATGTTAAAAACGCAACTAACATTATTAACATTTCCTGTGATACTAAATACAAAAATATCTAAAACAGTAGTGTTTAAAACTTGAAAACATACAATATAGTTGAATGTATAGTAATATACAACACTATTGCTTCAAACCTTTTCTTGTAACTTTTAAAGTCTATATATAAAAAAAAAAATATATATATATATATATATATATATATATATATATATATATATATATAAATATATATACATACACAAACGCAAACATATAGTTGTGGAAAGCCCAGCGTGAATGATGTGAAGTAGAAACAAAACCAGTAAACTGTAAAACATTTCACACTGTGTGTACTGAGCAGAAAATGGCAGTAAAAATACTTTGTAGTCCAACAAGGGTTCTCTTCACAAAATGTATACCAAAGTCTAAAGTATAAAAATAAATGTAATAAAACACACAGAATATGAAGAAGCAGTAAAATCCAAAAAGAAATCCAGGTACAAATGGTTAAACGCTTTTATCCCTGAAATTTTTGTGGGACTTCACCATATAACACTAACAAACTTTAAATATACATACAACTCTTCAATGTAATATGTCGTGTGACACATAAATTAAAATGGCTACTAGTGTGTTATGCAGGACTGTTATTTGAACACCTTTCATGTAGCTTTTAGAGAGCTAAGTCATGTTAAAAACGCAACTAACATTATTAACATTTCCTGTGATACTAAATACAAAAATATCTAAAACAGTAGTGTTTAAAACTTGAAAACATACAATATAGTTGAATGTATAGTAATATACAACACTATTGCTTCAAACCTTTTCTTGTAACTTTTAAAGTCTTGAAACAGAAAAGCAAGTAACTTTATTAGCAATTTCCTGTGGTACTAGTTACAAAGTGTTTTAAAACAGTGGTGTCAAAACCTGTAAAAATACAATATCTTTAAATGTACAGTAACTTTTAAAAACAATGTTTGTTTTAAAACAACCAAATTTGGATAAAAAGTATATAAAATAGCAACCTCAGAACATTATAGTATTTGTCCCCCCAACTTTTTTTCAGTACACAAAAAAGCATCATACCTTCCATTTTTAGAGATGATATCAATGATCATAAACTTAAATTTGGGATCACCTGTGCAACTAAGGGTGCATTTAAAAAGGGCATTATTCATATTTTTTCATAGAAATGACATACACGTGTTCATAAATCCATTTTCTAAATTACCTCTCAGTCTTACCCACATAAAAAAGCCACATCTTTGTCAAATAGCAATATAACTCAACCTTATAGCTGTATAATTACCTTCTTTGAGATGCACGTCAAATGGTGGGGTCCCTACAGTCACATTTGTTCCTTCCAGCACATATTTACATTGTCTACATATTCCACACCACATAGTTCCCCTTTGTTTCAGGTGTAGAATGGGTTTTGTGTGTTCAAACAAAAATTTGAGATTTTTACCAGTTTTATACACAAATTTTGGGGTTGCTCCCAGAGTGTTAAAAATCTCTGGGTTGCCCTTAAAAATGTTTTTAAATAAAAATCTCCTTAATTTCTCTACCACATCCATTAAAAGAGACTACCATACTGTTGGTAAATGTATTGTCCTTGATATCCACATTTCTATCTTGTAAATGTTTTATCCATTTCTGTACCTAACAAGTGTTTAAATTTCATCCCCCACCCTATCAAGTCTTTCCTCACTTACTTTTAGGAGGAGGTCGTGTGGGTAACCCTGTTCTTGAAACATCTGTATTAGTTTACCTAGTTCCATTTTTAAATTTAGCTTGCTTGAACACATTCTTGTAGCTCGTACTAGTTGCCCCTTGAAAATATTCTTTTTTGTTTACTGAGGGTGGAAACTGCTAATCCGAATAACTGCTAGAAAAAGTTGTTTTTCTATAAATATTTTAAGCAAAGTTTTGGTTAGAACCATCTTTGTAAAGGGTGATGTCAAGATAATCTATACTATTATCTCCATTTTTGTAAGTAAACTTGAAGTAGGGAGATGCATTATTGATGTACATAACAACATCATCTCTTAAGTGTCACTTGTCCTTCCATAAATTAAAAATATCATCCAGGTAACATAAATAAATATTCCACTGTTCTATAAGTTGAGTCTGTAAAACATGTTTTTTTCTCAAAAAAAAAAAATCACCAAATTTGCCCCCATTGCTATCTCTTTCACCTGTTTAAAGTACTCAACTTTGAAGGTTATGAAATTGTTAGTAAGAATTGTTTCCATAACCACCATAACAATATTTATTAATGTACTATTTAAACTAGTTAAATCTCCACTCTCCCATCCCTAAACCTAATGTCCCTCTTCACTCCTTGATATTATAACAGCACTCCCACTCCCTAATCCTAAACCTCCCTTGGCACACCCTAATCCTAATGTCCCTGATCACCATTTTAACACTAAAACTCCCATCACACTCCTTAACCATAAAACCACTTTTCTGCTCCTTAAACCTACCCCCCAATCACTACTTAAACCCCCAGCCTGTGCTCCCATTCCAACAACTGCTACACTAACCTTGCCAAAGCTGAGTACTGTGCCCAGATAAGGTGTAGCAGCTCTACTTTCTCCTCATGGCTGCCACATCTCACCCAAGCACAGTATTTGAATTGAGAGCATGAGCAGAAGATTATGCAGCTACATGTTGCCAGAGTCCTTGGCTGCAAGGTAGTGTTGAGCTCCTGGGGCTCAGGCTGGTGTAGTAGATAGAATGGTGAATTCTCTCCACCACGCAAAGCTTCTTTCATACTAAGCAGCTTAGTATATGTGGCTGATTTACTATATTTTCCAAAGACCCAGTTTGAAACATGACTGTATTCCCTTTGCCTATACTTACAAGTAAGCAAAGTCTGAGGCATGTGCTTCATCTAATGTCCAGATTACATCAATAAAATGCATGGCAATTTACACACAGAGTATGTCAGTTTCAATACTTTGAATGTACATTTGGCTAAGATTTGACACTGTGCTCCAATATCTGTCGTAAAAGTAATGATTTTGTCTTAAACTAAAAGATTTGTCTGACCAACAAGCTCAATGTACTTTTTTTCCTGCATTTCTAAAATATGCAGAAACATTTCATCTTTTCTTTCATCTATAGACTCAGTAACATCCAAATCCATGAAAGAGATTTATTTCATTTTTACATACATTTTCAAATAATTATTACCACCACATAGGCTACATAGCTGAAGATAATAGAGAAGGTAAGCTATTTGAATCCTAGTCACTGCAATGCTATTAGGTTCATATAGGTTCATAGGTTCATAGGTTTATACTAGGCTATCTGCCCTAAGGCATTTATAAGCCTAGCCCAGAGTTTTGTGGCTTACGCCACCCCTTATGTTAAAAAATACTGTGCCCATTAGTTTGTTGTGCCTCTGTCCAGCAGAGACACAGAGATGATTCCCGGGGTAAACCTACGATCTCCCATCCACCGGTCAAGATTTCTCTTGAGCAGAGCCAGTGAGGTGCTCTGCCTCACATATAGGTCTATAGATTAGTACTAGGCTAACTGCCCTTGCGAGCCATTTTAAGCCTAGACAATTATCCCCTGTGAGATTCAAACCCTGTACCTTGTGTCTGTAAGGCAAACACCTTAACCATTAGGCCATCCTCCCATTCCCAGATACTTGATTCCCTTATCCATAAAGGATGGGAAGGCTAGGTCAAGGATCAATTTGAAGGTTCTCAGGCATTCACATAAGTAAAATTTGAAGATGGTTAGGAAAGTGATTTACTTTATAAAACGAGAGAGTTTGCTACAGAGGTTAAGGAGAGAGAGATACCTGTTATGACAACATCTTATTTGTGCTATTATATAGATTCAGGTCCCTTGATATAGTACTTGTGTTACTACTATTTTTTCCAAGATATACAGAATATCAAACAGAACTGGGTCATTTACAACTTTATAGGCCAAGCATAATCCCATGTATGAGACTGTATGACACAGAAAAGAGAGCCAAAGCTTTTTGACACTGTAAGTAACTTAGGAAGCTCATACCTGTGATGTTTTGTTGAGGAATCATTTAGGTTTAGGTTTATAGGTTCATACTAGGCTATCTGCCCAATGGCATTTATAAGCCTAGCCCATAGTTATGTGGCTTTTGCCACCCCTTTAGTTTGAAGAAAACTATGCCTATTATTTTGCTGTGCCTCTGTCAAGCAGTGACACTGAAGTAATCCCTGGGGTATATCTGCGATCTCCCATCCATTGGTCAAGATTCCTCTTGAACAAGGCCAGCGAGGTGCTCTGCCTCACATGTACCGGGATTTTGTTCCACAGCATAGGGAGTCTCTGGGTGATGAATCTGTCCCTCCAGCATGTTCTATTAATAACCATGTCAAGGTTTAAGTCTCCCACCCTTGTGGTTCTGAGGGATCTAGATTTTTTGAGGTGAAGCATATTCATCAAATCTGGGTTTGACATGGCCTTATATGTCAGGCACAAGTCACCTCTGAGCAAGCGGTATGCGACTGAATAGAGCTGGAGTTCTTTCAGTCTGGCAGCATAAGACATATTTTTGAGACCCTTTATCCTTTTGGTGGGGAACATTTGGGGCCTTTCCAGCTGCTGCAGGTGTCGGGTCAGATACATTCCGAATGGGGCATTGTACTCAATCATAGGTCTAATGAGTGATGAGTACAGGGGGACGATGACCTCCCTAGATCTAGATGTGAATCCTTTCATGATCAGGTGGGCAATGTAGAAGGTTTTCCTAACTACTTTGGCAACATGAGTGTCAAACAAAAGGTTACTGTCAACCTGGGTCCCCAGATCCCTGATGACTTCTTCTGTGCTCAGTGGATTGCCACCTATATGGTAGCTAGGGGTAACCTTGTTTTTCCCGAAGGGGGTGATGTACTTGGACAAGTACATGCTAAAATATACCTTTTATTCTAGTATAACCCTGATGGGAGATGAGTAGAAAAAGAAATGACCTCTCTGGACCAAGAGAGGAAGCCCTTTATTATCAGTTTAGTGATGTAGAAGGCTTTCCAATCAAAAGTTGATACATGGTGGTCAAAGGATAGTTTATTCTCCATGAAGGTGCCTAGATCGAGTCTATATCATGGCATTGAAAAAGCAGTTAATCGAATGGTTTTAAAATTAGTAAAGATCAGAAAATTTGCCCTTCCTCACTGTAGTGCAATGTCGATTTGGTATATATAATTAGCTTGGGGTATGGGGGGTTGTGACCCACCACAACAGTGACTTCTATGAACAGCATTTTCAATTTTAAAGCCATTCGATTAACAGCCTTTTTGATGTTGTGATATAGACCCACTACATCTCTAAGTCGGTGTCTGTTTCAGACGGACTATAGTTTATGTGGTAGGTGTGTGAGATCTCATGTTTTTCAATCTGTATGTTACATTTCTTTGTTGTTCAGACCATGATCCTGACACCACAGGTTTGTCCAGCCTTAGACATCTTGAAGGATAGTAGTGCTGTCAAAGGTGTTGAGGATGACTTCAATTTTGCAACTGTTGGAGACTTGGTTCAGCAAAGACCTTTAATGTCAGCTTTTATATCAGAGAAGTGCATGCTAAATAAAAGTAGTTACAAAACAGAGCCCTGGTGTAAATAGTTGTTGACAAGTCCTTCGAACGATAGTGACCCACCAGAGTGGGTTCTCTCATTAAGTCAATTGGAAATCCATTTGGTCACATAGGAATTTATAATGAGGTTAACAATTTTGTCAATGAAACCAGAGTTAGGTGTAGTGTTAAAAGCCTAAGTAAATTAAGGTAAGTACACAAAGTTACCCTAATTCAGTGCTTCTGAAATCTTTCAAAGAAGTCACCTAGGAATAATAGTCATGATGTATCTTTCATAACGCCAATCTGGTTTGGATTTAGGGATTATGGGTTCCTCATAACCCTGTTAATGAGGTATATAACAACATACTCCATCACCTTGCAACAGACCATGCTGAGACTCATAGGTCTATAGTGACCAAGATTCACAGTGGGATCCCTTTTGTAAAGGGGTAGTGCTAGAGCTGTTGCCCAGGCTTCTGGTACATATCCATTGCAGAGGCTGTGGTTAAATTATTTAAGGAGGAAGTCTGATTGGGGTATTTCATATTGAACAGGAAACAGCTTGGTATGTTGTCTGGACCCACATAGCTCATACTTCTGGTCCTGGGAAGCACTTTTAGCATCTTCTCTGAGATGATTTATTGGGGATATATGGACTGTATAAGTAAGAAAAATTAGGTGATGATGGGGGAGCTGCAGCTGAAATTATCTGCCAAGATATTAGCTCTGTCCTCAAAGTAATGCTATTAGAGATAAGCTCAGTGTAGGGCTGGATATTATTTCTAAGATTCTTATATAATTCCATAAAGCCTTATGGTCATCCTTCACTGATGTTGCAATTTGTAGCTCATAATTAGCTTTGAAACTTTTGCTCTTACACATCAGCTTGTTAACATTCCTTTTGAGGTTACTTTTTAGCACACATTTAGATTTTTTTCTTTTTTCTTCTCATGTGAAGTTTACTTATGTCTGAGTTTGACCAAAGTTTGTTTTTTCTAAGTTTGGGATTGCATTTGAGATGAATAGGAACAGAAGCCTCAGTCCAAGAGTTGAGATGGGTGTATAATTTTGGGTGTATGCTGGTATGTATGGTCTTCCTATATGCTCATCAAGGTATGGAGGACCATTTAACTGTTTCAAGTCAGCAGTAAGCACAAGAAAACTTGAGATGGACAGCAACCTGTTCTGGAGCTGTATGCTGAATATTACAGCTTGGTGATCTGAGATGACCAATAAAGGTTTGACAATGGTCAAGGAGCAGACAAGGGCTGTGGTGATAAGAATAAGTTCAGGTATGATGGTGACTTTAATGGGGATACTATTTGTTTGAGGGAATTTGCAGTGATAAATTAAGGAAGCATTGTGCATATTTGTTTGTTATGGTGTATGTGTGCCAGTTAATGAGGGTAATTAACTCCCTTAACATTATGTTGTTAGGGTCAGTGGAGAGAAACTCTAGTATATTAAGAAAGATATATGATTTGTGGATGTAATGGACAATGTTCTTTAGTTGGCCAGAATGTGATATAAGATCTTGTTTCCACATACTAGGATACAAAGGCTCCCACACACTACTATCCCTATCCAGTACAAAAATCACCCCTACTTTCCATTCCAGCCCCCACTAACATCTCCCACATAAACACATTCTACTGTGCACAAGTCTCCCCCACCATAAAACATAACATCTACATCAAAATCCCTAAAGACTTCTACAAATTCACTCACATCCATTTTAGTACTCCTTATTAGAGCCAGCATTGAAACTAACCCTGGAGTTTGCCACCACTTCTCTCCGCCCACAAACTGCACAGACTCCTATATATCTTGTGGCCTTGGCAATGCACAAAGCTTTGCAAACAAATTTATGCAAATAAGTGCCTTCCTTTCCTCCCACAACCCTGACAGTACAGCTGTTAATTATTCTTGGATCAAGCCAGGCAGCCTCAGCTTTCAGCACCTTCTCCCTTCCTACAGTTATGAGTGTGTGCAAGACATGGTAATAGGAAAGGAGGAGGCCATGTACTACCATACAAAAGCCATCTTAAGCCCACCATCCTAACCAAAGCCAATACTACAAAAGGCACAGACCTCAACTGGGTCTTCCTAAAATTCAGCACTAAGAAAAACAAACCCTTACTTATTGCAGTAGCATACCTTCTTCCTCCTTCATCTTTCTAAATTCAAATCCCTATAGCAATTTCAATAAGAAATGATTCTGCAGCAAAAACAAACATCTGATTACACTGGGGTATTTCAATATTAGCTTCTTAGGTACCCTTTCAAATGACAATTATACATTTCTGACTAACAAGGACCTCTTACAGCTAATCACAGAACCTATCTGTCCAAACCTGCATTCAAGTAGACATTCAATTCTTGACCTGCTAATCACTAATTAATCATTAATTGTCTCAAATATTTTCATTCTTCATATCTTCAGTGAACACTTAACAGTCATCTTTCAGATCAGTAATCTGTCTCTAAAAACTCCCGCAAACTGATCTTCTTCAGACCCCAATCCATGCAAAATATCACCAAACTAAAAAAAACAATCAAACAAAAAAAAAACATCTGACAGCCTTTAACTGGTCTGTCATACTGAATATAGAAGACCCTAACATTGCAGCTTCAAATCTAAACTAAATACTCTTCCAACTCCACAACAAATTCTTCCAAATGATAAAATGCATTTTTAAACATGAACAAAAAAGAAAGAGCTTAAATCTCTCCTCAAGCTAAGTGATGGAGCCTGGCAGTCTTGCAAAACCAATCCAACCCCATACAAACATGCTACATTGACCAAACTCCAGAACTTGGCTAAGCAATCCATATGGAGGCATAAAGCAAAATATCTCAAATCCAAACATATTTCCCTCTTTAGTAAACCCAAACACTTCTGGCATGAAGTCATTCTACTCACTGGACACAATCCTCTAACACAAAATATTCTCTAAACTTAATCCAGACTAATCAAGGACCACTCACCCCATCTGACATTGTCAGAGAATTTAGCCATCCTTCACAAATCTTCAACAGCATTGCCACTCCCCTTTCCTCTCTCCCAGAGACTCCCTCCTTTCATCCCCTAGCCTACTTAAAAAAACTCAAATAAGAAAATCAGTAACCCAAATGAAGACATGCCCACAGACCACCCCCAGGTTCAGACCACATTTCTCCCTGGTTTATCTACCACTGCAGGGAATTTCTAATACAGCCTCTTCATCACATCTTTAACCTTTGCCTGACACAAAATAAAATGCCATACATCCATAAAACAGCACTTGTTATCCCCTGTCCAAACAACCTAGAATGTTCATTCTATCTCTATCCTACCCACTCTTGGCCAAAAGAAGATGCTAGAAAAATTGTTTAAAACCAACAGCATGAACAGATCATAGTACAACAATGGCACTCTGGTGCCTAACTGATGACAACTTTCCTCAACATGGACAAAGTTAACTTGACAGGAACAATATTATTATTGACCTTTCAGAAGCCTTTGACCTAATATGTTCATTGGTGTATAGGTACTTACTAGGCCATTCAGCTGTAAGGATCTTAAGAATTCTAGCCTTACATTTCCACTCTAGTTTTAGCCCTTAGATTTTGCATACAAATAACCCATAGATTGGCAAAACAAGGATATGCTGGGACATTTATGTTTTCCCTATCCATGAGGGGTAACGCTGATAAACTGGAGTTGAATTTGTGGTTACCCATCCATTCATCCAAATTGCATTTGAAGAGTAAGAGAAGTGTTTTGCTTTATATGGAGTGAAAGACAGCTCCATGAAAGCTGTATTCTCTGTGATATGAACCTATCTCTCCAACATATCCTAATTATTTTGCAAAAGAGATTGACATCCATTGAGGGGGTTGTTTATGATAGCATTGGACTTGCAGATGTGTAATATGTCTGACAAAATAGGGTGTATTAAAGATCTAAATGCAAGGCACAGTTCAAGTCTCAGTAGCCTGTTTGATACTGAAAAAAGGGACAAGGTTTTGAGATGGTGTGCATAGTTTTTATAATGTAGGTCTTTGATTTTCTTTAGTGAGAAAGCATTGTGGTCATTCCAGTTGTGACAAGTATTTGCAAAGGTACATATAGAAAGGGAAATTATACTCAATGCTTCACATAATGAGTGCTGAGCACAGTGGAATAATTATATCCCTGGATCTGGATGCAATACCTATAGATATAAACTGTACAATGAAAAATTACTTCTTTACAATGGTGGATACATGGTAATGAAAGGACACTTCATTGTCAACATAGGTTCACAGTTCCCTAACCACAGAATCAATTTTCAGGAGTGTGTTGTCAATGTGATAATTACAATGGCATTTATGCTTGTTGAAGCGTACAGTTATACACTTTCTGGTATTTAGCTTTTGTACATAGTTTTGACACCAGCTATTTGTTTGGATCAGCCCCTCTTGGAGGATCTTGGAGTACTCTTGGGAGTTTATGATGGCACCAAGTTGCACTCATATACAAACTTGGTTAGCCACAAAACTGTTATCATTAGCTTTGACCTCTGAGAAGTAAATGCCAAAATGGAATGGCCCAAGTATTGAACCCATGCTAGAGAAGGGTCTTTTGGAGGAGGCATAGTCACCCACCATAAATTCCTGACTTTTATTTCTGAGCCAATTTCCTATACAAAGAGTTACATAGGGATTGATGTTTAAATGGCAGAGTATATATACAATATCTGAGTGTGGGATGGTGCTGAACACCTTTGCAAGATCTACTTATGCAATGTGCACTGTTTTGCCCTCATCCATTCCTCCAGGAAATGTTTTTGAAGAAGTCAACCTGGTTAAGTAGGAAGGACTTGCCCTTGATGACTCCAAACCAGGTTGGGTCAAGAGTCTGTACATTACCTTTTTACTTATATATTAATTCAATAATGATCCATTACATAGTCTTACAGGTGCGACTGGTCAGGCTTATGGGTCTATAATTACCCAGGTCTGTTGAAACCTCAACTTTGTGCAAGGGAATGACTGTTGCTGTCCTCCATTTATCTGGTACAAAACCTGTTTTGAGGCTTATATTGAACAACCTTTTCAGGGAATCAGACAATTCATGTTTCAGGCTGACCAGAAGGTAAGCTGGTATGTTATCTGGCTCCACAAATGTAGTGTACTTGGCTTTAGATAGCACCTTGAGAAAGTACAAGTGTGTAAATAATAATATATGTTCAAATAATCACTGCTGCAATAGCCTAAGCTATATATTGGTTGTATCTTGCATAGGATATAATAGTTGGACACATTCCTAAGCTTCAGGGTATCTAACATGCTCTCAAACAGTTAATCAGCTCAAGCCAAGCTGACTCAAAGAAAGTTTGGACACTAAGCCCTTTAGAGCTTTCTTGCCAACTGAGAAAGGGAGGCTGAGTCCTGTGAGGACATTGTTAGGAACAACAAAAAACTAATGTCCAAATCCTGGCATAAACAATGCACCAACAAACAAGAGGGGGTGAAGGGAGAGATCAGCTACTGAAACAGTGATCATTCAAACATCTACTATTATGGTAAGTTTAACTTGCACAACTGTACTATGCTCATCATAGTGATCACTGCTGCAGTAGCCTAAACTATATGGGTAGATTATCTTAGCTTAGGTAACTGGTAGGTGGACGAGGAAAGGGCTAGGAGCACCTGGAGAATGGTCTTAACAAAGCCTGACCTAGACCTGGAAAATGAATTCATCCTGTAGTGCTTTTTGAAAGCATGTACAAAGTACCAAGTTTTTACTTCTAGAATACTTTTAGAGTTCAAACCTTTCCAAAAAGCCATAGATAAAGCCAAGCCCTTGTAGAGTGTCCCTCAACCCTGCCCGGAATAGTTTTTTTTTTTGTGGTAAGAATAACAAAAGGTAATAGCCTCAGGCAACCACTTGGAAATAGTCTGCTTTGACACAGATTGTCCCCTCTTCTTACTTTCACAAGAAATGAACAACTGATTAGAAGTTCTAACAGATTTTGTTCTGTCCGGATAGTATCCAGGGATAATTACACAAAACAATATTCTCAGTGCCTGTTACAACTTTTTCTTTCTAAAGTGGCCAGTTTTCATTCTTTTGTTATGCTCAAGTTGTAATCCTTAAACTCATTTCCCTTCCCTCTAAACTCCTCCTCTTTGTTTCTGTCAAAGTAGCAAATTTGAGCTGTTTGCTGTTGTGGTTGATAGCTCACAGTAGGAGACAAAGTTCATGTGCTGAGAATACTGTTCTATGTGATTATTCCCATCTGTCTTTTAAGTAGTCATTGAAAAGCAAGAAATGGCAAATAAACCTATCTGACTAAAAGAAAGCAGGGTATATGTGAACCACTTGTGAAGTCAATGCATTGACAGGAGCTCAGGGGCTAAGATGTAATATTTTAAAGCTAAACACTGCATTGTGGGATACTTAGAGCTAGACTGAAAAAAAATCAAAATTCCACACCCCATGTGGGCAGATTCTGGAATTATATTTAAAAATATAAAAAAGTATATTGAGTGCAAAAGTAGTGTTAAAATGTAAGAAATATCAAGACTTGATTAAACAAACATGCTTTTTCAGTTTGTGGGCACAGTTCTCCTTTAAACAATGAGTAGTATCCCAAGAAATTGGAGAAACTAAACAACACAAAGCAGATTTTTCCTCACATGACGAAACTTGCAATAAAACTACATTCCCAGTAGTGCAGTCCTGAAAGTCGATAGGTTGGGGGGGCAGGATTGTGGATACCTTAAAATGTATTGACAGGACATGAGAAAATATATTCCTGTGCATTCAGATACACATCAATGATGTGGGGCTGTGGAAGTAGGTAAATCCTGTCCAAAATCAAATTTACAGACAACAGACAGTTGTTTCAAGGCATGTCTGGAGGAGATGTTTGGTTATCCATGCCAAGTAACAGTTACTTTCCATGGCATAGCTTGCATATGCATTATGATACCCCATCAAATAATCCCAATAAAGGCGACATTACCATAGCAAGCCCCATAGTAAATGTATTTTTTAAACTAAATAATGATTTCTGTGTTAATGTGGCCCATTTCTCACCAGGCCTCCACTGAAAAGGGGCTCTTTTTCAACCCAATGGACCATCCCGGTAAACAAATGTAAAATAAATAAAATAGTCAGTTTTGTAACTGGTGTTAACTGCATTCACAACACAGGCAGTATGGTATGCAAACCATGCATGTGCACAGATAAACGTTATATGGTGTGTGTGTGTGTGTGTGTGTGTGTGTGTGTGTGTGTGTGTGTGTGTGTGTGTGTGTGTGTGTGTGTGTGTGTGTGTGTGTGTGTGTGTGTGTGTGTGTGTGTGTGTGTGTGTGTGTGTGTGCACATATGCACAGCAAGTTTGCCTCACCAAGCAAGTTACTACAGACTATTTCCAAATAGGAGGAGCAAATCCTGAGGTGCAGAAATGTTATATTTTACGTTTATTGTATTATGAAGCTATAATCAGAACTGCCTAAAGCTACTGCAAGATAAACATGCTGAACAGTTTACTAGGTTTTAATAATTCACAAAAAAATGTGGGTAACTAGGAAATTCAACAGCACCTGCTCCAAATTCATTGCAGTACCAATAATTCATAATAAGTGTATTTACCTGATATGTAATGTTATACATTATCATTTAATTACTTAATAAATAACACCAACTTTGGCAATTAATATATTTGTTAGATGAATAGTGTTGTACATTTTTGTTACATATTAAATGCTAAGCACATACTAAACACATAAAGGAGAGGCAAACATACTTGATTTGTACATGGCTGTCATACAAATACTTCTTTGTGTCTCAAGTTCATTGGTGGATGATGGAAGTAGATTGTATCCTAGAGCAAGGAATGTGCCTTTTTGTGCATATTATTACATGGGCATGTCACTGTTGGTTTGTAACTAAATGTTGTCAGTGAAGTTTTTGGGAATGATAACAGGTGAAGTTTTTGGCTGTTATGGCAGGTGAAGTTTTGGGAGTTATAGCAGGTGAAGTTTTTGGGAGTTATGTCAGGTGAAGTTTTGAGAGTTATAACAGGTGAAATTTTTGGGAGTTATGGCAGTTGAAGTTTTGGGGAGTTATGGCAGGTGAAGCTTTGAGGAGTTATGGAAGGTGAAGTTTTGGGGGTTATAGCAGATGAAGTTTTTGTGAGTTATAAAGAGAAGTTTTGGGGAGTTATGCCTGGTGAAGTTTTTTGTGAGTTATGGTAGGTGAAGTTTTTGGGAGTTGTGGTAGGTGAGGTTTTGGGGAGTTAGGTAAAGTTTTTGGGAATTATGACAGGCAAAGTTTTTTGAGAGTTATGACAGGTAAAGTTTTTGAGAGTTATAACAGGTTATGTTTTTGGGAGTTCTGGCAGGCATAAAATTGTCTTAGAATAGACATACATATCTTGGTTAGGACTGAATAATGTACCTGGTCGCAAGGGCAAGGTTGTGACAAAAAAGCCCTTGTAGCACAACTGCCCCCTCCCTGGAATTTATTTTAAATAACAAAACATCATTATTAAATTCTCATGTGTGACATAGACAATCTTACATTTATAAACATGAAAATAAACCACGCCAGCTCAATCTCAGTTTCAAACATTATACATTTCAAACCCTGCCGACACAACTGTAGGTGCAAACATTCTACATCACTTATAATATATCCAGTCATTGTCAGTCAACCATTACATAGCTCATTCAGATCCTACCTTCTTTTAAACTTTGTTCCTCCTCAGCATGTATTGTTCCCACACTTCCCATTTTTCCTATGTCATTTGCTCCTACCCTTTTCTAAACATCCCAATTCCAGTTGTTTAATCTATTTTTGCTACTTCTAGTAAAGTTGGTTTAGACTTTGATCTCCATTTTCTAGTAATTGCTTTTCAGGCAGCCATCATAATTAGACTTAGCAAGACCTTACTGTGTCTAGGCAATTCCAACTGTGTATCAGATCTCAAGAAAATCATTTCCTTAGTTGCACAATTAGCTCACCCAGCATCTCCAACAGAGCAGTCTGCAGGGAATGTTTAAAGCCTGCCAACTAATTACACTTCCAGAAAATATGTTCCCAGTTACATCTTTCTTTCCCATCACACCTCCAACATTTGCAATCTACCTGAGGAAAAATTCTTTGGAGTCTACTTGGGGTATAAAAATACCTATGTAAACACTTCCAAGCAAAGATTCTAAATCTTCAAGACTTTGCTGCATGTTTGGGAGACATGCATATATCCCCCCATTGTTTCTTTGTGAATTGCTTATCCAATCTCTCACAAATCCTTTCTAACCTCCTCTGATTAATTCTTATAGTTATCATGCAATATTTTATATGGTCTACTAATTATTCCATGCTTAACGGCAACTTCTGTTCTAGACTCTACTAAAAACTCTACCAGTTCTGGCCTTTTGTTTTGGACCCCCATATTTCTTTCTCTTTGCCTATACTTTGATATCAATCCTTGAGTGGAAAGGCAATCTCTAACCTGCAGTCCAAATAAGTTCTTGGCATCTTCCCATTCTATTACCCTTCCCTATCTTCTTACTTGCTCCCAATAGCTTGGTTCCTTTGCCAGTTTTCTCCAATAAAATCCAGTCCCTCTTGCCTATTGTCTGTATCCCTAATTTCAGTCATCCCTATTGGCAGAATCTCCTTTCTCTATCCCTGTATTGGCTTACTTCTTAGAATACTTTCTGCTACTTTATGAATATAATATTATAATGATTATTGTTATTCTCCTTAAAGGTCTTCATCCAAAATTCCAGTCTCTCCTTGTTTCCTGAGCTCCCCCCCCTTTTTCATCATCATCTCTTTCCACTTCAAATTATTGTTTTCTGCTTATGCTATGTATAGGAGCTTTAACTGTGTGGCTCTGAAATATCCCTTCAAATCAGGTAATTCCAATCTGCTCTGTTCTGATGGAAGAATAAGCTCATCCCACTTGACTCTTGCCATCTTCCCCTCCCAGATAAAATCCTTCAGCTATTTATTAATTGCTATCCACAACTTCTCCTCTGGTTGATAAAAATATGCCTGACCTGTGTATAAGACTAAAGGGACTAAAACATTTTAATTGCTTGTATCTTAATATCGATGCCCATATAACAGAGCTTCCATTTTCTCAGTTTTGTTTAGTCTCTTCCCACATATTCTTACCTGTTTCGCCAAGATAATTTTTAATCCATACTCCTAAATACTTAAGTATGGATATTGCTGAACCAGTTCGTATGTGGGCACATAATTTACCGCTATTGCCTTTGTTTTAGCTTCATTAATTTTGTATACCAAGAATGTTTGAAACTGTTTCAATATGTTCCACAGCACGGTAATGACCTTTTCTGGTTTTGTCAATTATAAAATAATGTCATCCGCAAATAGAGCCAGCTTTTCTTGAGTGCCATACCAATTATATCCTTGAATTTCTGAGTCCCTTATTTCCTTTGCCAGTGGTTCTAAATATAATGCAAATAGCAAAGAGAAGAGAGGACACCCCAGCCTGGTTCCTCTGCTCAAGCAGATATTATCAGAGAGGACACCATCCCACTTTCATTTTTACCTCCAATCCCTCATATATCCTCCTAACCAACCTCATAATTTTATCAGGGAATGCAAATGCTTCTATTGCTCTGCTCATAAAGTTCCAGCTTAGTCAGTCAAATGCTTTCCCTGAATCAAGACCCACCAACAACAATAGTATTTTCTTACATTCTGCTTCCCTCTGGATCATCAGTGTTCTGTTAATGTCATCAAATGTTTGTCTCCTCTTCACAAAACCACATTGATCCATATCTAGAAATTTTGGCATCACTTTTGCCATTATTTTAGCTATTACAGACCTAAACACTTTATAATTATGGTTTAGTATTTAAATGGTCCAAAAATAACCAGACTCTCAAAACACTACAGATAGTTAATATTGTAATAATCACAAAACTTTCAGATAAAACCTTTCCTCGGTGTAAAAATACAGAAGAAAAACAATTATTTAATTAAATAATTTCAAAAAATGTCAGAAGGCACAGCCCAATCAGAACAGAAACATTGTTCATTTACATAATTAAAAAAAGCTTAGAAAACAACAGATATATATATATATATATATATATATATATATATATATGTGTGTGTGTGTGTGTGTGTGTGTGTGTGTGTGGGTCTATATTAGAACATCGACTTTTTAAAACGTTGAATGTTCTAATATCGACCCCTATTCAGCGAACGCTGATAATATGGAACATGCAGAACAGCAAATTTTTTCCCAGGGAAAAAATTTGCTGTTCTGACACACATACACACAACACAAGCACACATAACAAACAGAAATCTACACACATACACCTAAAATCCTACATCTAACCCTACACTAAACTACATACACCACTAGCAATCCACTTACCTTAACCCAAACCCTAACCCTAAGGTCCGTCACTATCGCACACTCACCTCACCCGCACCCTAATCCTAACTCAACTACCCTGCCCTAACCCTCACGTCCACACAATCGCACACTTACCTGACCCGTGCCCTAACCCTAACTCTCCTACCCCGTGCCCTAACCCTCACGTCCACACAATCGCACACTTACCTGATCCCGACCTGTAACTTTCCACCACACTGCTGTAAATAGCAAAGCCACAGGAACGGCCAACTGAATTCCTTCCCTAGGAAGAAATTCAGTAATATGCAGCTTCACTATTTTCAGCGTTCGCTGAATAGGGGTTGATAATAGGACATTCGAAGTTGTGAAACATTGATGTTCTAATATAGACCCATATATGTATATATATATATATATATATATATATATATATATATGTATATATATATATATATATATACATATATATATATATCTATATATATATATATATTTATACGGATTCACTTCATAACATTGAAATATCAAAATACTGAAACTCAAAACACTGAAACCAAAATACTGAAAGCTCAAAATACTGAATACTCAAAATACTGAAACTCAAAATACTGAAAACACATATTATGCGTAAACTCAGCTTAAACAACATAAATCATAACAATTTCTACCAAATATATGCAGGGGGGCAAGCCCCCCACACCCCCTGCTAATTAAATATATCAACTCCAAGATTGCACATAGTGTAGTTAAGTGCAATCTTGGAGTAGATATATATAATTAGCAGGGGTGCAGGGGCTTGCCCTGCATATATTTGGTAGAAATTGTTATGATTTATGTTGTTTAAGCTGAGTTTACGCATAATATGTATTTTCAGTATTTTGAGTTTCAGTATTTTGAGTATTCAGTATTTTGAGCTTTCAGTATTTTGGTCTTCAGTATTATGAAGTTTTGTCATTTTCAGTATTTTGAAGTTTCAGTGTTATGAAGTGAATCCATTTATACATATATATGGATTCACTTTATAATCTTGAAATACTAAAATATTGAATTTCAGTATCTGAAGGCTATAAAGCCGAAAAATCACAAACCCAAAACTTCAAAACATCAAAATTTAAAACCACGAACGTAACATAAACAAAACACGCCACACAAACACAAATACACCTACCCACCGACACTACAACAAACCAAACCAACACACATGAACACAACAAAACTAACACACACACACACACACACACACACACACACACACACACACACACACACACACACACACACACGCACGCACACACACAAGCACACACACACACACACACACACACACACACACACACACACACACACCCTTGCTAAAAGCAGGGGGGGAAGCCCCCTGTACCCCCCTACTTATATATACTAAAAATCAGAAGACAGCAAACCCACTATCACACATTCTACACTCCCCTTACACAAACACACATCACATACATACAAACACAACCACTCTTAACACTTACACACTCATACTCTTACCTACTTACCCTAACCCACATATAAAACTCCCCAACACACTCACACACACACAAACCCTCCCCAAAACCCTTGAAAAATATTACACTTACCAAACACGCCATCACCACGACATGTTAAACATTTCTGTATTCAACATTCTCAACATTCGTGCAACTGCAGATAGAAGGCTGAACATTCTACACATGTAGCTAAGTATACAGTGTTTGTTGTATTACAAGTAGTGGCACATTTGTCTAGTGTCCCACCCTAGTACATCCACTGCTATCCAGGGGGAGTTAAGAGATATGGCAGCAGCCACCTTCTCCTTTCCACAGACACACACACGCACACACACACACACACACACACACACACACACACACACACACACACACACACACACACACGCACACACACACACACACACACACACACACACACACACACACACACACACACACACACACACACACACACACACACACACACACACCACCAAGCACTACCTATCTGCTAAACTCCCTGCCTTTCACCTATAGCATGATCTCATTCATTGTTAAACAGTGCAGTAGTGTCTTTCAAAATGCTTAGCAGACAGTCATAATGTTAACCTTTATAATACAGCTGTTAAAATAGCAACTTTGCTTCCATTTGAAGACTCTACTACTGGACTGAGGCTAGTATTAAAAGCAATACAACTGTAGTACTAAAATGTTGGATTTAAGCATTTTTTCTGTTTTTATTCTTTAACTGATGCATGACACATTAGTTTTGGTCCTGTTAAAGTTATACTACACTATTCAGTAATGAAGACACTGAGACAGTTCTGCTGTTACGACATTCATTTACTGCACATGAGGTTTACATCTAGCTTAACAATGAAAGGTATATACATCAAAAACATACTTCAGTTTAGAATAATCAAAGTCTCTCATACAAAAGAAAAAGTCCCAATCTTTATAGTGTCTTTCTGCCTGCATCAGCAATTTTGAGAATTTGCCAGAATAATAAGTCTTTCCTTTCAAGCTGGTCTGCTGACAGTTTGTTTTCCATATCTTAAACATTCTGTTCCTGAAGAATAATTCCTTTTGTCCTTGGCCTATCTTGCGTATCATATTGACGAGACACAGCTGCATACAAGAGTTCGTCTTGACCTGCTTGTAGATAATAGATTTCACAAGCTGCATAGTTCATAAGAGATAAAATATTTTACTTCTGATTCTTATTAACAATGAATGCCAAGCTATATGTTTTTGCTAAGTTAGTTTACTGAGTGCACTCTACACACTGAAATGCAGAACATTTGTTTTACATTTTCAGAAAAAAATCACTGAAATCCATTTTAACCTGTTCTTTTACTCTCACAATTTCTTCTTTTCATTTAAAAAGTGGAAAATGACTGTTCATTTTCAACTTCAGCTGTACACATTGAAACCTTTTCCAGTTTATTCAGGTTAACCATTATGATTTTCTGAACTCTATACGTTTTTCACAAATGACAACGTAGGTAGCAATTCCAGATAGTTAGTATGACTATAATGCGTAACACTACTAATACAGGATTTATCAACCAATTTAACAGGTTTTTCCCTAATTTTCACCAACCAGTAAAGATATCTGACCAATTGTGAGCAGTGTCTTTTTAGCCAAACTAAATAGTTTATCCCTTGCAATGATTCTTAATGCCTCATAATACAGCATACTTTTATTTCATTTTTCCAAATACTCCCTGAGAATTTTAGTATTGTTCATTATGTTTTTTAAATTATCCAATGATACAGATATATTGGGAAGCTGTATTAAGTCATAATTCCAGTTTTTGAAAATATTCACTTCTATGGGTTCAGTAAACACATAGCTCTTATTATTTCATTTAAGGAAATCAACATGTGATAAACATCCTATAAAAGGCAATTTTAAATTATGACCTATGTCTTGATCTGTAACCAGACAAATATACTGAGTAGCCACTTCTATAAACATTTGAAAAGAAGAAGGCATAATGGTCCATTTACACAAATTAACAAAGGCGAATGCTGTCCACAAATTAGTCCATTTTGAGTCTGTGTACAATACTCAATTTTATGTGTTTTTCCTCTCATATCTATATAATTACATTGAAATTGTTGCAACCAATACTCATACCCTTCTGGTACTAGAAATATCATAGGTAACACAGTAAATTGACACATAATAGTGGTATCAGTGACATTATAATGCATAAACTTTCCTGTACAATATTGTGGAGTATAGCTTAATGCAATCTGTATCAGGTATCCATTTGTTAAACAGTTGTCGCCAAACATTTTCATTTTGTAACATAAGTTCAGTTTGTACTCTATTTTTCTGAATTTCCACATACAAAGATTGCATAGTGCATTTTGTCCAATTTACAAAAGTTGTCATGTTACCATCAAATTTCAATTGATATAGCTGCATAGCATCATAATTGTCTAAAGATTGCTGCTGATAATTTATATTGTGCAGGTGTGTCTTTCATATTTCTGGATTTCAAGATTCTTGTAAATGCACAATCCGAAAGATATTTTCCCCCACTATTTTTAAATGATTAGTAAGAATTTAAACGTCAGCTGCATTAATAGCTCTCATGCCTATACTTAGGAATCCTAGCAGAGTATCATACCAAGCCCTTTTATATCGGTACCTGCCTGTGTCTGGGAATGTGATGTTAAAATGTACTACAAACTTTTGATACTGTCTGCCTACTTTTTACAGGTAGAAGGGATTTTAACCAAATGGTCTGTATGAACAGAGGTAGGTTTACCTGTTAATATTGATAGAACATATGCCCAATGTATGCTGCCTGTAATGACTGTGGTATTAGTATATATTACAGAAACTCCAGTAATAAAATTTAGTTGTACTTTCGTATTATTTGGAGGAATACTAATTCCCTGTATGGTATGATTACCACATTTCTTCATATAAGTGAAGATTAGCCGTTGTGTTGATGATGGATATTTCTTTGAACTTTCTCCTTTTCCTAAATAAAATATAGGAAATTGACATTTAATAGAAACTTTGGAATCAAATTCAAGGGTTACCTTAGGACTATTTGGTCAAATGTAATAATGACCCATAACAGCGACCCCAAAGGTAACATTACTGGGAACTATTATATGCCCAAAGGTACAATTAGCATTAGATGGACAAGTGAAGCTGTCCTGCTGTCTTTGCCCACAAAAAAGATTTATCTTTGAGCATTTACGCCAGCCTAGCTTTAGAGTATTATTGTCATTGTTTATTTTCCAAACTTGCATTTCTCCTGTTTGGCACCCTACCCCAAAGGCTCTAGTGAGTACAGTCATTACAATAACAAACAGAATCTTCATTATGTACAATAATATAACCTTTCCATGTAAGTATTAATCTGAAAAGTTGTTTTGATAGATGCTTTTTCAGACTTGGTATTTGCTGTGAATCTACAAAAAACACTCACAAAACATGAAGTCACTTAATGACTTTCAACTGATCTCTTATGAACAAGAATCATTTTGCTTTTTTTCTTTCCTTTAACTTTGTACATTAGAAGTCCTAACTGAGCATTTATTTCAAAGGGTCCTTGCCAATTACTATCCCATGGACCATCCGTCTGGAGTGTCATGATCAATACCTGTGTCCCAGAGGGAAGGTTTTCTTCTGGCATAACGGGATCCTTTGACCGTAATTTGAATGCTTGCATTTCTGATAGGCTTTGACATGATTCAGAAATATCCTTTAACCATTGTTGATGCTATGCAATGTCTAATAATGGTCTGTTTGTACTAACAGTAGGATCGAATGGCAATTGTACAGGCATTTGTCTACCTGTCATGACTTCAAAAGGTGAGATCCCTGTTTTACTGTGTGGAGTTGCTCTGACACCCAGCAAGATTCCAGGCAAATGTTTTACCCAATTTACACCTTTTTCCAAGCAGGCTTTCTTAAGGTGTTCCTTAAGAGTCCTGTTCATTCTTTCAACAATCCCATTAGACTGTGGATGGTAAGGAACATGAAATTGTTGCTGGATACCAAGCAAATCACACAAAGCTTTCATCAGTTTACTGACAAATTGTGGCCCGTTATTGGATTCGATAACTCGTGGCCATCCCCAATGACAAAAAATGTTTTTCCATAAGGCTTCTGCTGTTCTTTACAATGGGCCATAACCTTTGTGTACCCAAATGTCCCAATACCTGATGATTAAATTTAACTAACTGTCGTGCCTGTTGGTATGGTATATAAGGAAAACTAGAACTGTCTTCAAAGCATTTTGCATAATATTGCCCTGGACTTTCTCCTACAAGAGTACATTTTCTAACTCTTTCTGCAGTCCAAACTTAGTTTGGATCTGCAGCAAATCATGCTGCAAATTCTGAACTGAAAATGTCTGCATGGAATGTACTGCAGTAGTTTTATCTGGTACACTAGAAAGGCGTTCTGTAGGATACAATTGCATTTCTTCTTTTGCTACGTTTTTTTACTATCTGATCAGCATAGTTATTTAACTGAAAAATTTCATTTGTAGCTTTCTGATGAGCTTTTACCCTTAAGATACTGTAGCAACCCACAAGGGACTGATTACAAATCAAATTCCAAATAGTCTGTAACACAGAAGCATGCTTGAGTGGTTTGACCGTGTTATCAGCAAACCCTCCCCTTGCCCATGTAGACATATGCAGCTGCAGAGAATTAACTACGTATGCAGGGTCTGAAAAAATATTGACAGGTGGAAAATGCTGTAACAATTAAAGAACTGCTTTCAGTTTGGCTCGCTGAGCAGACATATGTCCCAGTAACTGAATCAGAGTCGGCTGTCCCATAGAAGGGTTTTCTGGTACTACTGCAAATCCTGCCCGATATTGTCCATTGTCCCAAAATTGAGCACCATCAACAAAGATGGATGAAAATCAGGAGACAGAATGGGCTTTTCTGGATTTGAAATGTGCCTAATGCATTTGTGTTGTTTTTCTTCATATCCCATGAAGTTAGATAAGTAATACTTATCTCCTGCCTTTATTGTAACTTGCTTGACACTTAATAATGTCAACCATTTTGCAAACACTGCTTGACTGATGTCATCAATCAGTTTATTTAGCTGAGTCTCATTTACCAAAGCCTGTATGGCATAATGCAGTGTCTGCACTATAATGTTTTTAGGTATTCACTTTGTTTTAAACCCCAGTAAATGGCCAAAAGTTGCTGAATACACGGGTGATATCCCCTCTCAACATGTGTCATCTTCCTACTGAAAAATGTAATGGGGCATAAAGTCTTTTCCATTCTAGAATCAGAGCCCTGAGGCCACTCCTGTAAAAGCACAACAGTGTGTTGGGTCCAGCTGCTGCCTGTAACACAAAAGGATGTGTTAGACTTGGAGCTACTAATTCTGTAGCCTTGGCGAATGTTGCCTTTAAATCACAAAAAGCCGTATTTTCCTTTGGTCACCTCTCCAGAAAGAGTAATTCTTTCTGGCTAGAAAGCATGTCATGCAGAGAAACTGCCATGCTGGGATAATCCTCTATAAATTCCCGATTATAATTCATGATACCCAGAAATTTCTGCAAATCCGGAATGGTAACTGGTTTATCCATTTGCAAAATTCCCTGCACCCTCTCCAAACAAGGAGTATGCCCGGAAGGACTTAAAACAGTACCTAGAAATTTTACTTCAGATGACAGGAATTGTACCTTTTCACTATTAACCTTATACCCTGCCTCCTGCAGTGTTTGAAGGACCCGTGTCACTTTAGCTATATGCTGTTCTTTTGTTTCAGGCTGTATTAGTATGTCATCAATGTAATGCAAAATAGAATCATCAGATTCTAAACTTGTAGTATTTATCCAACTATTTGGTGAAATATAACCGCACTGTTTTGAAATCCCTGCAGTAACCACATCATGACATATTGTTCATTTTGAAAAGTAAAGGCAAACCTTTGCCAATTTTTTTCCTGCAGTAGTACTACAAAGAAACCATTAGCTAAGTCTATGACCGTAAACTACTGACTTTGTGGTTTTATTCTTGCTGCTAGCTCTGGGACCCCTGGAATCAGATGAGCCCGGGGAGTCATAAATGGGTTCAATAACCAATTGGTAAGTGACATCTTTCTTTTTAACTGGCCATATGGGTGAATTTGTAGGGCTATTTCCCTTTTGATTTATTCCCACATCAAGCCATCGTTGTATACAGTTTTGCATGTCTGTCTCTGCTTCCTTTGGGATCAGATACTGTTTTTGAAATGGTGGAATAAAATCTTCATCACTACCTACAGAAACTGTTTCCTGTAGCTTCCTGCAGTCTGTGGGCCCTTGCATCAAAAATACCCCTTTCACTGGTTCCCCCTGATGGGAGAATTGTACTTGTACAGGTTTACTACCTATGGCTAGACATCCAGAGTCATTAAAACCTGAAATGCATGTACATTTAGACAAGTCAGGAGGCAAATGCCTACCTGTCACTGAGGCAGCCACTCCTGTATCTAGAAGAACATCTTCCCACAGGTTCCCCTCTACCCAAATGTTGATAAGTGGTCATCCATCTTTCCCTTTCTTGAAGTTAGTCAAGAAAAAGACTTGGGGAGGGGGTGTCACAGCCCTATAGTTGATCTATTTCCCACCCCAAATCATCAGTGGTATTGGACTGCAAAGGACATAATTGCAGTGTTTCCTCGTCCTCTTCACAGTCAACATAAGAAGATCAATTAAGTTCATGATGCAAGGCTATTTGCTGCTGATAATAAGGATTTACTGGACCACCAGGAACAAAGTCAAAAGGGACAGTTGTATCCTGTGTGCTAACAATATTACCTTGTACATTTACACTAGGTGTCACATCATCCCTTTGCTGTACTGGGAATACTGACTGTTGAATGTTTGTGGTATATAGGGGTTGTTGCTGTAGTCCCCTATTACCCTCTGTCACATATTGTTGTGAAGTGTACTGCTGTGTTTGTACTTCTGGCTACATTATCTGTTGCTGTTGTGGTACACATGGCTTATCAAAATTTTTTATGGTAAGAAACTTACCCTTTGCCTCTTTTTCCTGGTGCCATCTGCGATGATATTTACAATAATTTTTAGTATGACCTACCTGTTTACAGGAATAACAAATAGGCTGTCTCTTTTCAGGACCCTCTATAGATTGAGTAACTTGAGAATTTAATTGAATGGCTGGGGGAGACGAAGCTGCCCATTGTTGCCCCTGTATAATTTGCCCTTGACATAACTGTTCTGCTACCTGCTGTGGGACTTGCTGTCCCTGATTAATCCATCTCCCATGCCCCCTTCCCCTTACTTCACTAACAATGGGTGCAGAACAGGGAGTGTAAATCTTTTGCTTATGAATAACATTATCTTTACACATAATACATGCTCGCAGCAATTTATCTGCTAACTCTGTGAGTGTGTTTGAAGATTCCTCATAAATAATTTTTATATCCCCTGGGACACCTTCCAAATGGTCTAAAGAGGAGCACATAACAGCTTTTTGAAAACTGACATCTTTCATGTCTTTTTCATCACTGCCATTGACTAGCATATATGCCAGCTGATAATGGTTTGTTTGTTCTTCTAAAGCATCACAGACTGTTATTTGAAACTGATCTAAAAGTTAAATGGTACCCGACAGGGCTGCCCATTATCTCCCATCTTATTTAATCTTTACTTGGAGCCTTTATTTTTACACCTTAAGCAAAATGTTTTTTATAATTCTCCTGTACTGTATGGAATAAAAGTTAGGATGGCTGCCTATGCAGATGATTTAAACATATATTGTACCACACCTGTTTCCGATACTGAAAAAATATTAGCTGCAATAGAAATCTCTGAGAGAATTTCCAATTACAAGCTAAATTTTAAAAAATCTAAAATATTCCCATTAAAGACACCCACACCTTTTTCAATGCTACAATTAATAGGACAAGTATTGACGGAAGAAAAGATAAAATATCTGGGAATTGTCTTCTCAACTGAAAATAGAGATTTTTTTATTAACAATGTAAAGTCAACTACAGATCAAATAACATTGGATCTTGAAAGATGGAGTAGATTGAAGTTACCGATGATGGCAAGAGCAGCTATCATAAGAATGAATGTTCTTCCTAGAATGTTATATATTTTTAGAGCTGCACAACTCAGAATTACCAAAACATTCTTCAAACAGCTTCATATAAGATTGGGAAGATTTCTTTGGGAACCTAGGAAGACGAGAATTTCATATGGAAAATTGATGGCTCCAAAAAATAAGGGGGGCTGGAATTACCGGATTTCGAAATGTACTATTTAGTGATTCAGGCCAATAGGATTTTAAAGACGTCTTACTTCAATAGTGATAATAGAAAATGGACACCCAAATGAGTGCTCTTAACGTACAAGCATATAAATGAAGTGGGAGTCAACGCTAAAGCATTACCCTTTTTAAATAATTGGACAATGAGTAAATATAAGCTAATGGAGCACATCAAAAGTTATGTAACGGCAATTCAAACTCTTTTCGCTTCCTTAAACTTACTAAAATATATGATGGTTTTCCAACCGTTTCATAGGAACCCAAATTTAACAATTGGTGGTCAATTGATTGATCTAAAGAAATTCCCTTTAATCATGGAGTTAACTGTACTCGATTTATATCCTTTTCTAGGAGTACCAGTACAGGATATTTTAAAAGAAATAGAACTCCCTATTTCCTATTTAATTATAGTAAGACAGCTAAAAGACTTGGTTATAAACTATTTTAACAAATTTGAAATGAAAGGGGAAGATTTAATCATTTCTCGTAATCTATGGGAAGCGCTGTTGCAGGATAGAAAATATATAACCGCAGCATATAAATTGATAAAAGAGAGGAAGTATAATAATTATATTCTTTTATCGAGTTACTGGAGAGAGAAATTGATATTCCCAGACGACAATAAGATATTGGAGGCATTTAAATTAACATTAAAGTCCGTATTCCTTCAGAAATTGGTATTTACGCAGCTGATGATATTTAACAATGCATACTATACTCGTCTCACTTTGCACAAATTTGATGCGAAGAATTCACCCATATGCCCACATTGCTTTGATCAGACAGCAGATTTGTTTCACATGTTCTGGAGTTGTAAGTGCATTTATAAATTGTGGAATTCATTAAAATTGCAGTTACAAAAAATGGGTTACCAAAATTCAACACTCTCTTGGGAGTTTATGATTCTTCATATTCCCCCGGAGAATCTAAATAAATCAAAAACGATTGTAATTATGAATATTTGCCTATTAATGAAATTATATATAGCCACAAATTGGTTGAACCCAGCCCAGACATCGTGGGAAAATTTCAGATTGTTGGCAATAAAACACATCTTAGCGCATAAACTGTTAATTAGTGATCACAAGAAAAATATCAACAACATAAAAATCTGGAACAAATTTTTAATATTATTTTGGCTTAAGAGGTTACTATCCACTTTTTCTCGGGAACCAGAATATAGTCTAAATCAACCTTAGATTAGATAGAAAATGTACAGAAAAGACAGATTGTTGGCTTGGATTTGTTAATGTTGGATTTTTTTTTTTTTTTTTATTATTTTCCTTTTGATTGTGAGTGCTGTACCTTTGATCAATACATGAGGTTGATATATATGTGAAATTAAACAATGGAAGCATTTTGTATATATTGTATATAATGTGTGAATTTGTAATATGGTTGTGAAAAATAATAAAAAATGATTATTGAAAAAAAAAAAAGAAACTGATCTAAAAGTGTTGGTGTGAGAGATTGCCCCCTAGTGTATGCTAACAATACTGATGTCATTCTTAGGTGTTTAGTTTGTATTGGATACTGCTTTTGCTGATTATAAGCCATAAAATGTTGAGGAATAAAATTCCAGAAACAACGTCCATACAGTGCCTACAGTTTTAAGAACCCAAGCTTCAAATGTAATCATGTTATTAAAAATACCCTTCTGTTCATCCCACTTAGGGAGAGATTCTAACATCCTAGACTGATGATAAACTTCATCAGAAAAACCTGCTGAGGCTATGATAGGACTGGTAACAGCAGTTTCTAATGCTTTAGATTGATATTTTCTTAAAAGATCTTGATTAGCTAAGTCTGTTGCTCTAGCAGCCTCAGATTCCTATGTCTCCAACTGAGCTCATAATGTGTTTCTTTCCTCCCTAGCAACAATTACATCATGCTGTGCATCAGCCAGCTGCTTCTCATATTTTTCTTGCAAATGGACAATTTTGCTCATTAACCCTTCTATCATACCAATAGCTTTACTGCCCTGTTCAATAACAGTTTGTGTAAAGGTCTTAAATTCAGTCTGTGAGACTTTCAAAAACTGAGAAAATTCTTTTGTACATTCAGCGGTGTCAGCATGCCGTTTACCAGACGCATTCCATTTATCACAGTAAGTCTGAAAATGACACATGAGGTCAAGATCCTGCTGGTTGCTAACTTTAGCAATCCAATCTTTAAACTCCTGCAGATCAGACTGTAAACTACAAACTTTGACATCTGCATTACACTCTAGCAAATATTTTGCAACAAGATATATAGAAACAGGAACCATTGTCTGTGCTTCAGACATTACTTTATCTTGGTTGTGTTCCAGGTTTTGTACAATACATTTATGACAAGACATGCAAAAATCAACATTTTAAACATTGCAAATAGGACATTTTTGTACATTCTGTGGCACTTTTGTCTTACGTACATACCAATCAAAGGTAACAATCCATTTGCATAATGCTGGATTGTCAGTTTTGCCCAATAAAGACTTACAGGTGCTAACATGCTGATCATACCATGTATTTAAATAATTCCACACATTTATATATGGTTCAGACACATCAAAAGTAAAAGACTAAGTGCACTTCTTGGCATTTTCATGAATTGCATTCATTATTAAAAGAAAAACAGAAGAAAATATTTACCATAAATGTTCAGGACAAGGTGGCCAGTCTTGACACGAAGATCAGTTGTGGGAAAAATTTCTGCTGTATTCACTAGATGCTGGTGGTATGAAAATTTAGGCAGTAGTATTATCCCACCTCGTGAATCACCAACTGTCTGAAGAAAAATGACCGTACTGCCCTGTACTGCGCTGCAGTGTTTGTCCTCCAGTCAATGGACAAATTTTAGGAAGAGAAGAATTGATTCTAAGAAGGTCTGCGCTGGTATGTCGTACTGTGAGAGTTACATCTTCAGGTCACCCCCCCCCCCAGTTGTTTGTACTGGACTGGTCTCGCCATTGTTAAAGTTATACTACACTATTCAGGTAGTCTGTACCTTTACTCATTGAAGACACTGAGACAGTTCTGCTGTTACGACATTCATTTACTGCACATGATGTTTACATCTAGCTTAACAATGAAAGGTATATACATCAAAAACATACTTCAGCTTAGAATAATCAAAGTGTCTCGTACAAAAGAAAAAGTCCCAATCTTTATAGTGTCTTTTCTACCTGAATTAGCAGTTTTGATAATTTGGCAGAATAATAAGTCTTTCTTTTCAAGCTGGTCTGCTGACAGTTTGTTTTCCATATCTTAAACATTCTGTTCCTGAAGAATAACTCCTTTCATCCTTGGACTATCTTGTGTATCATATTGACGAGACAGAGCTGCATACAAGAGTTCATCTTGACCTGCTTGTAGATAATAAATTTCACAAGCTGCATAGTTTATAAGAGATAAAATATTTTCCTTCTGATTCTTATTAACAATGAATGCCAAGCTATATGTTTTTGCCAAGTTAGTTAACTGAGTGTACCTAACACATTGAAATGCAGAACATTTATTTTACATTTTCAGAAAAAATCCACTTAAATCCATTTTAACCTGTTCTTTTACTCTCACAGGTCCCCTTCTCAAAAACAGTTGGAGGCATAGTTGGTGAAGCCATTCAAGATCTTAAGATTAGGTCACCTGACTGGCACTTCCAATTGCATCTCCACTGTAACTATTACACATGATAAAAAGGAAAAAACAAGTGCAGGTTGAAATGGAAAAATGTACCATTTTGGCAGTACATTTTCTGATTTCAACAAAAAAATCTTTTTTTTTCCCTGATGCCAGGTTGCATGACCCTGAAAGGTTGAACATGTTTAAATAGACTTTTAAACTGCTAGAAATGAAACAAAAGTGCATTTCTGTTTAAATGTACAGGAAAGTCATGTAACAGTCAATTAAAATACATATTCCTAATTTAAAATATACTTTTCTAAACAGGAAAGTAAGTTTAAACAACAAAAATAATATGTGGATGTTTTTCCTCAAAAGGAACTTATCTGTTCAGCAACAGAGTGACACAAGCTGACCATCAATCCCTGGAAGCCTGCAGAGGAGCACTGTCTATGGCAACATGAAAGCTCTGAATGGCTTGGTGCCCAAATCAGTCAGGTGATTTCAACCTAGACTTGTTTTTCTGCTCCTCCAACTCACCTACCTCATTTATAAACTTTTACAACTTCACCCAAATTATTAACTACCCCACCTGCATTGACAAGCACTCCAATAAAAAAGCACTTTTAGACTGAATTTTAAGAAGCAAACCAAACCATGGGTACCAAGCAGACTGTCTACCAGTCACGCTAAGTGACCATGCCCCTACATTTCTAATTAGGAAGAAAATACATATCCAAACCAGCATCTCATACAAATACACCCATAGCAAAACATATTTCTCCTCTGACACCTTCAATTTACTACTACAAAACTGCAACTGGTTCCCTTTATAAACCCTGCAACTAGACCTAGCTGTAGAATACTTCAATAACAAATTCCTTGAAATATTAAATAATCTTGCTCCCCTCAGAAAAATTTGCTAAAAAGCCAAAAAGCTACCATGGCTTTCTAAAGAAACAAAACAACTAATGAAACAAAGAGATATGATAAAAAATAGTAATGATCTCACCCTTTACAAATAACTTAGAAACTATGCTAAGAAAAACATCAAGGATAAAAAAACCTATTTCCTCACCTGCCAACAAAAATACCAGCACAATCCACAAAACGTCTGGCAGAATGTCAACCACTTCCTTGACCCTGGTAAAACCCCTACCCCTGCCCCCTCACTACTAACTCTTCTGTGCCCTTAACCTCACTATTCAATTCCCACTTCATCAACTCTGTCACTTCTCTCCTAGACAACATAACAATCCCCCCACTCACTGTCCACTCCCCTACATCTAATGATGCAAACTCCTTCTCCTTCATTCCCATTCCAACTTCCTACATAAAAAACTCCTATGTAAATTAAAAGCCTGCTGCTTAGCTGCCGACTAACTTCCAAAAGAATACCTAAAACTAGCCGCCCCATCCATTGCCTACCCCATATCATTACTAACAAACCACTCTATCACCGAACAGTATGCTCCCAAATTATGGAAAATCTCTCACATCATACTACTTCATAAGGGCGGTCCATCTAGAGACATAACTAACTACTGCCCCATCATTATTCTAACCCCCTTGCCAAAATTCTAGAGAAATGTATCCAATGTATCCACCAGCAAATCATGAAGCTCCTCACTAACAACAACATACTCTTCAGCACCTAGCATGGCTTTAGGCCTAAACACAGTACTAACTCAGCCCTCATAACCTTTATCAAGACCATTCTCCACCTCAGAAATAAAGGACAACTAGTTTCATCTATCGTCTTAGATATGTCAAAAGCTTTTGACACAGTGTCCCATCAGCTGCCCCTCAACAAACTTTCCACTTACAATCTCAATACCACACCCTTAACATGGTTTCACAGTTATCTATCTGACTGACAGCAGGCCACTAAATGGGCAAACAGCCTCTCCCCACTATTACCAATCACCACGGGGGTACCACAAGGCTCCATACTTGGGCCACTGCTCTTCATAATATTTACCAACAACTTATATACTGCAACCCAACATCCACCGTCATCCAATATGCAGATGACTCCTCCCTTATCTGCTAAACCCAGTCCCCACAAGAACTCCAACACAAAATGCAATTATCATTCCAACACATTGAAAAGTACGTCACCAGCCAGCAACTCATCCTAAATCCAGATAAGACCAAACTCATAATTTTCTTTAATAAATCTTCCAAACCCAGTACCCAATCCTTCTCCATACTATCTAACAACAGTACAAAAACTGAACCCACCAATCAGATCAAGCTGCTAAGGGGTAACCATAGACGACTCACTAAAATTTGATAAACGCATCTATCTGACCATCAAAAAAATCCACTCTAAATTAGGTGCTCTATACAGGGTTAAACCTTACCTTACACAACAAGCTAGCCTGGCCACTGCAAAATCCCACTTGCTATCCACCCTCCTATACTGCACTGAGGTCTTTACTAAGCTATCAAAAACTGACCTAAATAAATTAGACTCCTGCTATAACAGAATAGCTAAGTTTGTCACCAACCAACCCCACAGAACACACCACTGCACTGTTCTCCAATTGCTCAACTGGCTAGAATGTCTCAACCTATTATCACTAAAACAACTTTGACTTGCCCATAAAATCATATTCAACCCTACCGACTGCCCATTTCTATCAAACCTAGTCCAGCCAAACACAAACTGTAGACTCTTCAGGTCATTCAAAAAACTAATGCTAAAAGTAACCCAGTCTCACAACTATAATGGAGACTCCCTCTACTCCCATAAAATAGCCAATGATTGGAGCACCCTTCCTCAACAGAAAACTAAAAACCGCAACCTGTCCACATTTAAAGCTACCCTGAAAGGCTATTTAAATGATAATTGGCTATGCCCCTGTATTGCTCCCAACTAATATTCTTCCTATTTTTTCCCACTCATCTCACACATGATAGCCCAGATAATGCTTACCCACATAGGGCTATCTCACTATCTGTCCTTTCTTTATTAATCGTTGCTCCTTCTGATGCCCTAACTTGTTACTTGACCAATTTTGGTCTTTCAGAAGTGACTTACCTTGTAAAGCTACATGACTTATGTACCTCATATATATATTGTAAAAAAAAGTATTATTGTATGCCTGAAACATGCATATTTATATTGTATTTCTGTTGTTATATGTTGCTATAATATTTTTAAGCTCATTTACATATTGTTAGCAATGTACTACTTAAACTAAATTTACTGCTTGTACCTTAATAATGTCCTCTTTGTTGTGGATCTTTTCTCCCAGGGTCTCCGCTTAAAACATTTTTTTTTTCCAACCCAGTTGGACACTACCCAGTTAACAAATGTAAATAAATAAATAAAATAAATTTAGTCAGCCTGAGCTGACTAATGGTCTGAGTGTGGAGAAGGTGGCTTTAAGCTTTGGAAGCTTGACTGTCTCTAATTTCCTTGGGAGGATATAACCCACATAGCTTAGGCTACAGCAGCAGTGATTAATGTAGTGAACATCTTGTTCTTAAGAGATCTGAGTAGGAAGTGGGTGTATGTGTGGGTATGTGATCTGAGAATACTTGTGTGGAGAGGTGGTGAAGTTTGAGCTAAATTTGTCTGCTAGTAGATCATGTAGTTCCTCTTGGTCTGAGTATGTCATATCATTTACTATTAGCTCTGCACTGAGAATTGTTTCAGATATTTTTTAATATAATTAAGGAAGCTTTGTGGTTATACATTACCTGGATGGATATTTTTGCCTCATACCTGGCTTTGAGTGATTTGATCAAAGTTTGGAATTTTTTGTTCATTTTATCAAGAAAGGTTTTGCATTTTGCGAGTTGAGATTTACTTTTGTGTGCAATATTTTTTTCTTTTATTATAGTGACTGTTTATATATATTTTGGTTCTACCATTACAGTTTATTTTTGAATTTGGCATTGTATTTATTTCTGAGGGGGACAGATGTGTCTATGCAGCTATTTCCATGTGCATAAAATTTGGCAATGAAGGATTCCGCATAAGCAGTGGGATCATCAAGATGGAGGGGGCTTTTGAATTTAGTCAGGTCACCACTCAGTTTTAGTCGATCAGCCTTTGTATCGTCTTCGAATAATAATGTATCAACCAACTACCATCTCCTTCTTCTCTCCCTCTGTCTTCAGAACATTGGCATTAGTAACACATCCCTTACCTGGTTCCAAGACATCTTGCCAAACAAATTCTTCAAGGTTAAATTAGGCTCTATCCTTCCCTCAGCCCGCACCTCCTACAATGGGAGTGCTGCAAGGTTCTATCCTAGTTACTCTTCTCTATTTTCATTGATAAACTACCTCATAGCCTTCCTGTTCTACAACTCATCCTCTATGCTGATTATATGGTAATTTTAGGTCCAGCTGCAACCACTATACAATTGAAACACAAATGCAAAAATACTTTAATTTGTTCTATGCCTGGATCATTAACCACAAACTAATACTTAACCTTGTAAAAACAAAATGCATGCTATTTAGCACTACCCAGAGGCAGCTTGTAGTACTGGCTGCTGGGTTGCGGCCTTCCCAGCTAAAAAGAGAGAAAAAAAAAACAAAAAAAGAAATGTGCTAACTCATGTGCATTCGCAGAGTTCCGAGGAGATCTGAAACAAAAAATTCTGCTTCTTATGATTATCGTACTGTTTTGAAAATAGCCCAGCATTAGGCTTCCTGATTATCAGTCGGGATTGTTAAGCAGCATTCGGAATAAACTGAAGCTTTTCTCAATGAGCTACTCACCAGACTGCTGCATGATGCAGCGAGGAGCCCTTCCTATTGGCTTAGGCTGCCTTAGGTGACTGAGGTAGCCAGTGCCAAGAAGAAGGAAATAGTTACTGTAGAAAAGGAACCACGAACATGGGAACAGTTTTTTTTTTAATTTATTTTGAAGTATTTTTCTTTTCAGGCACCACGTGTGCTACTTCCAGAATGTGGAAAGAAGATAAGTACTTAAAGTATGTTTGTTTGAGTGTATGTATATGTGAGTGTGCATACATGACAAACTAGTGAAATATTATTGGGTGAAATGCTTCATTTTAATGTCAGTAAAGTGCTTGTGAGTACATGGACAAACTACTGAAGGGGGTCATTAGGGTAAATGTTTTATTTTGGTGTCAATGAAATGCTTGTGCATACATGGGCAAACTGTTTGGGGGTCATTGGGGTGAATGTTTCATTTTGGTGTCAGTAAGGTGCTTGTACATACATAGACAAATTGCTGAAGGGGGCATTGAGGGGACTAATTCATTTTGGTGTCAGTGAGGCACATGTGCATACACGGACAAACTGCTGACAGAGTCATGGGGGAAGTATTTCATTTTGGTGTCAGTGAGGCACTTGTGCATACATGGACAAACTGCTAATGGGGTCATTGGGGGAGATGTTTCTTTTAGATGTCAGTGAGGTGCTTGTGCATACATGGACAAAGTACTGAAGAATCGTTGTGGGGAATGCTTCATTCTGGTGTCAGTAAGGCACTTGTGAATGCATAGACAAACTGCTGACAGGGTCATTGGGGGAAATGTTTCATTTGGTATCAATGAGGTACTTGTGCATACATGGACAAACTACTGAAGGAGGCATTGGGGGAAATGTTTCATTTTGGTGTCAGTCAGGCATTTGTGCATATGTGGACAAACTGCTGAAAGGTCATTGGGGGAATTGTTTTATTTTATTGTTAGTGAGGTGCTTGTTCTTACATAGGCAAATTGCTGAAAGGATCTTTGGAGAAATGTTTCATGTTATTGTCAGCAAAGTGTTTCTGCATACGTGAATAAACCGATGAAGGAGTGGTTGGGGGAATGTTTCATTCTGGTGTCAGTGAAGTACTTGTGCACATATGAACAAACTGTCAGGGTGTAGCTGAGGGAATATTTCATTTAAGGCTTGTGCATGCATGGACAAACTATTGAAGGGCTTGATGAAGAAATGATTTATATTTTCTGCTTGTGCATACATGGTTAAACTACTGAAGGGATCAATGTGGAAATAACTGATGGTCACATCTGTGTAGGGGGATTAAAACAAATTAGTTTGTCCAATTGTTGCTATTTTTATTTTATTATATTCTGATATCTGAGGTATAGTCTGTCAATAAAGCTAGCTTTAATTAGATGCAAGGGTTGTCTGTGGATAAAAGTGACTGACACTGTTGTCGTTTGTTTGAAATAAGCATTTATTATTCTGGCTTTGCAGAAGCAGGGTGCATAATTTTTTTCACTTTCTGTAAGAGTCAAGCAGCAGTATCAAACTTAATAAGCAGCTGTCTGTGGTGGTCTGAGCAGGATGTGTGTGATAGAAACTGATCATTGGCAGGGTGTTGCAGTGAGTATTGTCATACAACAGCACTTGCTTCTCCTGTTCAGTTTTTGGCTGTTCATTCTATCTGTGTGTGGTCTTTTTTTCTTTATGGATTTTATCAAAGTTCTTTGGTTTCTTCTTTCAGACATTTAACAGTATAATATATGCCTTTGTCCATTTGTTCTTTTACTTTTCATCCCACTCTAACACCAGAGTTGTACACAGAAGATAACTGTCTTTTAAGAGGGGTAGGAAGACAGGCACTATTCCCAGAAAAACTGAATATATTTCCTTACTTGTGTTTGTTTTGTTCAGGCCTTCATTATTAAATAAAACATTAGTGAAAAAAAAAATCTGAGATGCACTTCAGTGTATCTACAACCTTATGACTTCTGGGGTCCTAGCAGAACCCCATCTTAATTCAGCTACTTCTTCCAGACTGAAATTACAATGGAGTCTGGCCAGTTAGAGTGTTAAAACATGGAGGGAGTAGGGGATTAAAAAGTAAGACAAAGTATGAAAACAACAAAAAGAAGTAATCTGTCTGGATGGTGTGGTCTGATGATGAGTGGAAAACAGAGGTGGGCACCAGGGGAGTGCAGAGCAGACTAGTGGGTTATGGGGACCCATGGAGCTGTTATTACAGCTAGACATTTAAGGTGTATATAGTCAGTAAAATTGCTATAATGAGTGAGTTGTACTGAAGCAGTCTATGGATGAAAGTGAATGACCACATGTATTTGGTCATAAGTAATGGTTATTGACCTTCTGTAATTCAGCCCCGCACCACTGTATTTGGTTCCACCCATTCAACTGCTTCCTGCATACCCTACTCCCCCAATCTGAAGTCACCAGCCACCACTGGCACTACTCAAAATCTTTACAAAATTGCCAGTGTCACTCCATATCAACATCCTTTGTGCCTCACCAATAAAAACAACTAACTCCTTCAAATACCTCGTTTTGTGGTTAGACTATTCATTACTATTCCATACCCATATCAAGAAATCAAGGACAACAGTTAACTCACAAAGGTATGAGCATCCACCCAAGTAGAAGTGGCACAAATGTCATCCATACTCACCCATGTTAGGATGGCCATGGAGGTAGCCATGGCTCTAGCAGAATATCCCTTCAATTTGCAAGACAACCTCTTTCCTTTCAGAATGTAAACAAAATAAATGTAATCAGATAACCACTTAGACAGAGTAGACTTGAACACTGGTTTCCCAAGCTGGCTTTAGAGAAAGAAGCAAACAGCTGGTTGGACTTTCTGAAGGAGTGAGTAGTATCCAAACAGAAACTCAACTGTCTATTACCATCAAGACAATGAAGAAAATGCCTCCTTTATTTGAAAACTCAGGGAAGAACACCAGCAGGTGAGAGGCAAGGCATGATTCAAATTGTTCTCTGTGGCCACCTTAAGCAAAAAGGCAGAATCCATTTTGAGAAAAATCCTGTCTTTGTGAAAGATCAGGTATGGAGGCACAGAGGATAAGGCCACCAAAAGGAAAGGCTTCCAAGACAACAGCTTCAAGGAAACCATGGCTGATGGTTCAAAGAGAGGTCCAGAAGGCACTTGAGGCATTAAGGGCAGATCCCATGGAGGAACTGGGTCCTGGACAGGAGAGTGCAATAAAAAAGGTTCCCTCTTTGAAATTTATAGAGCTGCTACTTGCGTATTGTCTTTACCCATGTGAAAATTAGAAGTGGCAGCCAGCTGCATTTTAATAGAGAAAAAAATAGATCCTGAATGAAATAAACCAGTGAGAAAATCAAGGATAGCCTCTAGCAGTGCTGAAAAGGGATCTAAACCTTTTGATCAAACTCAAAGGATGAAATAGTGCCCCTTGCTAGTGTGGACTTTGCAAGCAGAAAGTTTCTGAGAAGAGGATAAAATGTGAACACTCTGTCTGAAAGCACGGAATTTCTGTCCATCAAGAAAACTGGCAGAACCAGGTGGTTAACTTGAGCATCTGAAGATCTGGTGGGTCCAAGTCCACTGGATGAGAAATCAGATCTGGAATAAGATCCAGAATCCATGGATTCACAAGAGGTCAATGAAAGGAGAACCACACCTGTCAGGGATAAAATGGAGCAGTGAGTTTTACAGTCACACTGCAATAGGAAGCCTTCTGCAGGAACACTATTATTAATGGGGGTAGGAAGATATGCATACAGAATACCTAGGGGACAAGCATGCAGAACAGTGCCCTTGGGTGATTGTCCCTGTGGAGGAACAAAGGCAAAAGAGATGCTGCAGATGATGTTGGATGGGGCAGCAAACAGATCACAATGCAGGGTCACTCAGCAATGAAAAATCTGAGTGGCAACCATCAGATTTAGGGACCACTCACGAGGAAGTATAATGTTCTCACTCAGACTGTCTGCTGAAATTTTGACTTCCCTGGGGTGTGCATTGCTACCAGAAGACTAAGAAGACACTGTCCATTGCCCATTACCAAACCCTCATGGCTTCTCAATAAAGTGGGTATGACTGGGTTCCTCTGTTTGTTCAGGTACCAGATGATAGATAATTATCCATTATCCAATTGTCCATCTATACTGAATTCATACCCTTGGAGAGGAGGATCTGAAAGGTGTACAATGCAAGGAGGACCACCTTATGTCCAAGACACTGATGTAAAGATTAGCCTTGGTCATGGACCAGGTAGTCTGGACTGTTCTCTCTTATAAATGCCCCCTACCTGAAAAGGGAGGCATCTGTAGTGACTATAGCTTGTGGGGAAGAAGAAAAAATGGCCTCCCAGCCAATACCAGCAGAGACTCCAACAACCATTTGATTTGACTGTGGCAAATTTGTGTAAATATTACTGAAAGATCCATTAGATGAGTCAGCTATGACCATTGCTTCACTAGTGCTCCTTGCAGAATCATCATGTGGTACCTCTCCAGAGGAACTAGACAAATTGCCGCAGTCACATGACCTAAAAGTCTGATAACCACAGAAGAAAGAGGTTTTCTGTAGGTAAAGTAAAGAGGTGGCCTGAAGATGAATGGTAAATATCCTAAGTGTTGGAAGTTTGGCAATTTGAAACATAGTACACAGTATTCAGATGAACTCCAAGTCCTGAAATAGAAGACAATTGGACTTCTGATGGTCAGATTCCCAAAAAAAGGCACAATTAGAATAAGGAGTCCCTGGTTCTGACTAGAGATGCCCTCATGGAGGCAGTGAGAAGCCAACTGTCCTAGTATGGGAAGATCTGAAACCCCTACAGCCTAAGGCAGGCTGCCATGACTGCCACACACTTAGAGAATACCTGGGGAGAGCGGTGAGACCAAAGAACAGAACTTAGAATTGGTAATGACTGGCTCCCAGACAGCAGTGCAGAAACCTCCTGGACTGACTTGCTATGTTTATATGATGCTAGACATCCTTCAAGTCAGTCAAACACATCCATTTGCCCTTTCTCAAAACAGGCAGGATGGACTGCACTGTGACCATCTGGAGCTTGGTCTATTTCACAAAGTGATTTAATTTGCTGAAATCCAGGATTGGCCTGAGGTCCTTGTTTTTCTTGGGAACCAAAAAGACTCTGAAATAGACACTGGATCCATGTTGGTCTCGTGGGACCTCCTGTATGACTTGACTTTCTAACCGCTTTTTGATTTTGACAGCTGTATACCATCTCTGACAGGATGGCACATCTGGAAGGTATTTTGCATTATCTTTTGGAAGAAATAAAAATGGAATTGTATAGCCTCTGAATACAACTCATAACACCCAAGCTTCTGAAATGATGGCCTCCCAAGCTTTTGGGTGCAGAGCCAAATGACCCCCAGCAGCCTCCAGAGCCAGACAGTTGGGTCATGAGCATTGGCTGGGCCTCCCAGAAAAAAAGCCTACAGAAGCCCTGATTCTGCAGACTGCCTCTGCAGCATGGGAGGTGCCCATTCTGTTTACCTCCCTGCCATAAGGGGAGCCTTCTGTGGGAACATTTTGAAAAGGCTGCTGTGCTTTTCAGAAAAATAGGCATTTACCACTTTTCTGATTACTGGAAAAGGTCCTTTGGGGATAGTAAAATGCACTCTAATGGCTGACAGCACCTTTCCATCCTGCTCACTCCTGGTAAAGGCATCTTTAATCTTCAGCCTGAAGAGTGAGGAGTTGTTAAATGTGGCATTAAAAAGGATACCTTGAAACAGTCTGCAGTTTTATATAGTCTCATCCAAACATGTTGACTCATTATGATGCTGGCGCCCACAGCATGGGCCATGCAATTATTTGCATTAGAAGCAGACACATCAACACATTAGCAATCAACTGCAAGATGTACAACTGAGTCTCCACAGTCTTCTGAGACTCTGGAGTCTGTTGTGTCTTAACTGTTCTTGATACCTCAGACGCAATTTCCTACTGAAGTCTCGTCAAGTGGGCAAGGTGATTTAAACTTCTTCAGTGCAAAACTGGCTGATACATAGGTGTACTTCCCCAAGATCACCAAATGAGGTGTCCTTGGGGGGATTTTGGGGACCCCTCTCCTTCTTTGACATCTGTGTCTTGGTGAGTGACTCCTCTGGGAAATCCATATGCTTCCTCTTGCACTGCCTCTTCCCTAAACCTTCCCAACTGGGGAATCCAGAGGAGCAGCTGAAGATGCCTGAAACCCTGGATGCAGGGTGGCCTAGAGGCTAGTCAGAGCAGGCTGTCCCAGAGCAGGCCAATGCAGGTCAGCAGACACAAATGAAAAGGGGGAAGGATGCCAATTAACACTAACCATGACAGATCTAGACAGGAGAACATCCACTATATGACATTGAAAGCAGAAGCTGAAGCTGGCCATCCAAAAACCAACACCCCTGGGACCCAAAAACTTCAAGGATATGCTAGACTTGGAAGCCACTCCTGCATGCCCCAACACTGAGACTGGAGCCAAGCTGTCAAGAGGCAAAGCATCAAAAGGAAGGTACAATTCAGAGATGTGAAGTGTCAATCCTGACTCAGCAACTTTGGGCCCAGAGGGTTGACTCTGTTGTCCACTCAGCTCTGAGACAGTTGAAGTCAAGAAAGCTAAGGCAGAAATCAAAGCCACAACAGACTATGGTGGCAGCTCCAACCCTACTGGAGGCAAGGCCACTAGCTTTGAAAACCCTGGTGCCATTGGGCATGAAGGAGGAAACACAAGGGAAGGAGCTGAGACTTCAGATCTTGAATCCAAAGCTAAAGGGATTAAGCCTAAGTGTATCTGGATTTGCAGGAAGGACCGCATCATCAGCTCCAACTCAGGAGGTCACAAACTCTCAACTGATCAGACCAACTGGGTCAAAGAAGTTATCAAGGATGGCTTTGATGGCCATTGACTCATAGACGGCTCCCAGGACCAGGTCTAAAATGTAGAAGCTCATGTATAGGGCAGCAATGGAAAGAATTCATTTCTGGAGGGAGCTCTTGAGGTGTAGAGGAGCCTTTCCCACAGCTGGAACTGTAGAAGAATGGGCCTGAGCAGCTGGATCTGATGGTGGTGCCAAAAACAGTCGGAGGGGCAAAAGATCTTGATATCTTCAGATCTGACTGACTAGACGAAGGAAGCCACTCATTTATGGCCCCCCTTGGAAGATTTGAGGTCATTAGTTTCCTCAGTCTGAACCTGATCACCCTTTGTCATGTTTTCTTGAAGGCAGACAAGATGAGAAAGCCTCACCTGCTACAAGGAGCTCTTCTAACACCAACTTAGCTCTTCTCTATTTGATAGCTTGATGGCCAAAACTATTACAGATGGCATACTGAGTGTCAGGGTGTGTGGGACCAAGGCAGTAAACACACCAGTCATGGGCTTCTTGCAAAAACAATGTACAGCCATATACAACAAAATTCTTGAAACCTTTCTCCATACCAAAAACATGAAAAACACTCCATGCTAGAGGCAAAAAAAAGTGGAAAGGGAAAGTGACACAAGCCACATACTGCAAACAGGATTAACAAAATACAGAATCAAAAACACTACAGGGTGGAAAATGCTTGGTAGCACTACCACACTACCTAGCTGCCTACCTCCCACTAACCTACGTATACTAAAAAAAATACGAAATACCATACAAAAAACACACTAACTCCTAACTAAACTTCAAAGGAGTAGAACCACAAGGCAAAAAGCGAACCAATAAAATAAACCACAAAGGCTACAGAACAAAGAAAAAAAGTCTTGTGAAAGGGCAAATGGTGCATCTTTCTAGAATTGTGTTGGATGATGACCAGTTCTTGTTTGAGATCCAATAGTTGATTAATATGTTTATTGACACAAGCTAGCCATCTAAAATGTATATGAAATTAAGGATGACATTTGCCTAAAGTGGCCAGTTAATTTTTATTCCCTGTTAGGGAAAGGACCCCAACAAATGGAATCCAGAAAAGTTGAATGTAGCACTTATGAACAGACTTTGCTTATTAAATATGATCCTTGCAGTAATGCTATCAGAAAGGTATTGGTTGACAACTGGAAAGTTATTGAATATGGTGATCCAGTTTACAATACTTTGGGTAGTGGCCTTCAGTTGTATACAGGAGGCATCTCAATTTAAAACAGAAGCTGGAATCATCTGGGAACCCCAGTGGTTCCATTAGTTCCAATAAGATACAAAAAGAGATGCTAAAATGTTGATCCTGCTCACAGTGTAAACATACTTATGTTGGTCAAAATATAAAGCTGAAACGTTACCATTTTGAATTCAAATTACATTAAATGTGTGACTTTAATTCTTTAAGAGTGGTATATCTTGCCTTTTGTGATTCTTGTCATTGTTTTTACATCAGAAAAACTGAAAGGTCTTTAAAAAATGCATACATAAACACTTTTATGGTATGAAAGCATCTAATGATAAAAATGCTCTTTATATACACAAGCTTGCCTGTCCAGATCACAATGCATTTTTATTTTTTGTATTGGAACAAGTTTCGCCAAATGTAGGAGGGGGATCTTGGGAACAAAGAATTGGATATCGTGATTTGATGTGGCAATTAAGATTAGAAGTTAACATGTCCTCTGGCTTAAATGGTATGATCTCCATCAGTAGTATATTAAAGATTTATGCTTCCAAGTTATAATAATTATACATTTGCACATTTTAATTATGGACTTCAAATTAATTTTTTATTATTAATTTTTTCATGGTATAATGTTTATAATTTAATATAGTGATCTATATTTTAGAGTGTCTGTTTATTAACATGTCTTAATTAACTGAAAAGAATTGTTATTTGTGGATTAAGGTCATGTGCTTTTTAAAATGCATACTTAAACCTGCTTTTATTTATTTTCTAATGTTCTGATGAAGTCCATTTTTTTAGGATGAAAGCACTTCACATTCATCTAAAATAAATTTTCATTTTATTGCTACTCATTTTCTGGGTCACTATTTAGCTCTGACGTGGCTTTTTTGTGACTACCTTGAGATTTTTGGTTATAAATATGAACAATCTAATAAGTGAAAGGATACAACTCCAACGGAGCTCATGGCCAAGTTGCAGTCCTGGAAGAGATCTGAAGGTTGTTGGTTAGGGCTAGGCATTATGGGTACAGGAGGTAAAGCTCAGGGAGCTGAAGTCTGTTGGATTTGGCCAGTCTCAAATCTGAGTCAGATCTGATAACTCACAGGTTGAACCCAGATGAAAAGACAACAACACATCATATTTTTCTCTTGTTTGAGTAAAGTAATATTTAAAGATGAATTGACAGACTTAATAACTTATTTTTACAAAACGATGTGTAGACCACTAAACAATATATACTAATGAGATACAAATATTCAGTCTGAAATAAAGTATAATTCTTCTTTGATAATGTTAGCGTCCAAGAAAATAATTGCTGATAGAAATATAAGGCTGTGTCAACAGTTAAAGATGTGACAACTATTGTAGATGAAACAGAGCTGACAGGAAATCCTGTTATAAAGAAAATGGACAGCAGCCACAAATGCAGAAGCAGTGTGGTAAATACAGTAAAAAATAAACAGGCAAACCAACGTGTTCTTGCACAAGAAGCAGTCACTTTAGTAGGATAAAATCACCAGAGACTTAGCACTTTCACCTTTTACAATCCAGGCATCATCAGAGTCAAATAAAAATTCACAACAGTCACATTAATAGGAAGAACAGACTGACATCATTTCCTATAACATCATGCATTCATGAATAATGTACTAGTTTATGAATGACATCCATGTTATTGGAATTATTGCAATAACAGAATAAAATACTAAGTAATAAAACCATATATATGAGTGGTAAGATATCCAAAATCATTCCCCTGTCTTTCACAATGCAAAGTATAATCCAGTAATCTGCAGATTTATTAATGATGGACCCTATGTCCAGATTGACTCTTACGGTAGGAACTTGCAGTGTCCAGGGAGCTGTAATTGTAACACTAAAAATGTTGTTTATATTGCTACCTGCATTTCATGCCCTGCATTTTATATAGGCAAGACCACCAGGAAACTACATGACAGGATTATAGAACACAACAGGGATATTAGAAATGCAAAGTGTACCAGCGCCCTTTACACACACAGTTCAGAGTGTACAAATTTCAAAAAGTTCCTATTTTTGTTATTGATAGAGTTTTGGTTAGTATAAGAGGGGGCAACACTGACCTTGATCTGCAGATCAAGGAAACTGAATGGCAATTAAGACTCAATGCCAGGGTGAAACCTGGAATTAATGACACAATTTCCATCTCGAGCACCTTGAAAAAAAGAGCAAAACAGGTTTAAATACAGACTCCTTCTAGCCTCAGTGAATGCTAGCAGTTTTTAGGAAAGAAACATTTTTTTTAAATATAATATTTTTAAACAATTTTTAACAACATATATATGGTTTTATTACTTAGTATTTTATTCTGTTATTGCAATAATTCCAATAACATGGATGTCATTCATAGTACATTATTCATGAATGCATGATGTTAAAGGAAATGATGTCAGTCTGTTCTTCCTATTAATGTGACTGTTGTGAATTTTTATTTGACTCTGATGATGCCTGGATTGTAAAAGGCGAAAGTGCTAAGTCTCTGGTGATTTTATCTTATTAAAGTGACTGCTTCTTGTGCAAGAACACATTGGTTTGCCTGTTTATTTTTTTCCTGTTATAAAGAAGATTTCTTGGCAAATGTATGTTTCTAAGCAGTTATTTTGGAAAATATATAGATAAACAATCATGGGCTGGATTTAGAAAACTTTGCTGCATAGTGGTAAGAAAATTTGCCTGATATTCAGCTATGTGCAGGGTGAGATTCAAAACAACTGGGTCTATGTTCAGCTATCGAAAACACAGATCCTCGAATGGCTAAATATTGAACGTGAAACATCTAAATGGAAAATTACCAAAAAAGTATAACTTCGAAAATATATTTATCAAATGGCCATAGTTGGCCAATATCGCAAACACAACCAACCAAGGTGGAGGGGGGGGGGCTTTGACCCCCACACTCCCCAATGTGAGGGGTGACCCACACCCCCCTAATTATATATACCAACTCCAAGATCACACTACAGCAGTGGCAGCTGGTGACTTCAAATCAAAGGGGGGCTGCAGGAGACAGCTGAATGGGTGGGGTCAATGTGAAAGGATGTGGCCAACTAGAAAGGGGAGGAGCTATGCTCAACATCAAAAAACTAACTTTAATTAAATATGCTGCCCTGGGCGCCAAACCGTCATTATGAGAGTCCAATCAAGACAAAACAAAGTGTAGAAGAATAAAATAATATAAAAATAAAATATTCAATGCATTGGCTTCATGACAGCTTACTTAATATCTAGGTGGAAACAAAAAGGTTGTGAGGCATGAAAAAATAAACTACTTTTTAAATACATTACTGGAATGCCAGTCAAAATCAAGTATAAGAAAAACAAGCAGCACTCAAGTCAAACCACTTCTCCTTACACTGCAGTTCTAATTATAATTTATATTCAGCTTTATTAAAGTACCAAGTAACACGCTGAAAGTAGAAATCTCTGTGATGCCCCCACTTGTAAAAATGTTTCTTATCCAAAAAATACCTGCTGTCTGAGAACTATCTACTTGTTTCATGGGGAAAACATGATCAAAGTAAAAAATGAAAAGCAAACAAGAAACAAGCTCAAGATACATTGCTTAAAGGATTACTGTACAGGTTATGGACCACACACGATTGGCATTCTGTTTATGGGTAAAGCCTGCAGAGATGACTGGAAGTCTCCAACAAGTGTAATGAGCTTCTTAAAATAAGTAATCCTGTCCTTTATTACAAATACTGTCATATGCATTTCAACACCCAAGGCTTATACATTATCTAGTTAAGTATTCTCTGCATGGCAACAACAGAAAGGTTTCAATGTTGGCAATTCTTTAACAGTATGCTTATTAAAGCTTACTTGCATCTTGCAATCTCAGACAAGCTTACCTGATGGTCATTAAAGCATTGCTACTTAAACACAGAGCAACAGGCACTTTGAGTAATAAGCATAAATCAACAGTACAGAAATATGACAGACCAGACCATTCTTCATAATCAAGGACAGATGAAAAGCCACTGTAATACTTGTGTCTCTGTACCTCAGAGCAAGAACTCTGGACAAAGTCAGGCATAGAAGTGGGACAAAGGCCCAAAAATATTTTAAATATTGCTCTTATAAACTTAGAAAGATAATAGAATAGGTCTTGTATTAGTATGCATTTTCTGAAGTGTATGAAATCTGAAACTCAAATGTCTGCCCTTATTTTCTAACTTCAGTCTTTAATGATTTGTCACTAATTTGCCAAAAAAAAACAATTTTATGAAAACTGGACCAAAAATGTGATGCAAAAATATAAAATAGCCACACAATACAGCTGGGAACCTGTCAAAGAAGGGACACTTTAATATTAGTACTGCTAACTTGAGCAGCTGACAAAATAATAGAATCTACATGCATTTCTGAAATACAAGTAATCTATAACTCTGATTATTACAGTTATTTCTTAATTGTAAACCCTCCATGTTTTCTTCCAAAATTGCTATTTTGCAGAGGGATTATTAGGGGGTAAAGCAACATTTTGAGCCAAAATCAGGGACAGTTGAGATGTTTGGTAAATGCCTAATTCTATAAAGCAATTTATTTGCATGTACCTCTCAACCTGTTAATACAATAAATCTGGACAAGGCCAAATATATTGGGGGAACATATAAGCAGTACTAAAAATTGCTCTTGTATAAACTGAGACAGTTGATAGAATAACAGGTCTTACTTTAGTATGCATTTTTCTGAAGGTTATGAAGTCTGAAACTCCGTGTGTCATTATTTAATGACTTAATTCCTAAATGATTTGCCAGAAAACCACAAATTTTATGAGGAGCAAAACAAAAATAAGAAGCAAAAATCTATTCATTCTTTGAAAATCTGGACAGTTGGGAGGTATAGTTAAGCAGGGGCTGTCTGAGTTTGCCGCCCTTCCCCCTCGCAACATGGTCCAATGGAGCCTCCCCCCTGCAGCCATTCCAGTGTTCCATGACTTGGCTATTTCACTCCATTTACCATAAACCCTAATGTGCATACTGCTTTACTTCTATGATGATTTTGACTTCATTTGAAAGTTTCATTTTGCATTTTACAGCAAAACCACTACAACATCTGCTAAACAAAGCAATGCAGTCTCACAATGAAAACAGACTTAGCATTAAAACTTCTCTGCCCTTGAAACTCACATTCATTGAAACAGCATTGAAACCCACATTCAAAGAAAATACATTTTACCAGTGGCAGATAAAGATTAATTCTGGGCTGTTTTCAAATCATAGGCCCCTTGCATATGAAACATACATGTGCTCTTTGATACACCTTCCTGATTGTACTAACTTATATTCCTTGTACAATACAGTACAGTTGTGAGAGGGCATTTTAAATTTATTAAACAATGAAACAAAACACATGCACCCATAATGACAAAACTGCCCACTTCAGAACATTTCCATCATAAAAGTCTACTCAAACCTCTACAGTCCACCATTATCAGTAAACATGCACAATTCTACAGTCAACCATTATCAGTAAATATGCACAATCTCTGAAGAAGTAAAAGTTATCTAAATAATTTCACAGTAAAGAAATCTGTAACTAATGAAGAGGTTACTGCTAGCAAACACCTTTATATGTCATGGTTTCATCGAAAAATAAAGTGTCTGTTGCCCCTGAGGAATAAATTGCCTATATTACATTAAAAAAATGATAAGCTAGTAATATTGCAATAGGAAATGGATGGCAAACTGATAACAGGCTCATAGTTAGTATCTTCGCCAAGGAAGACATTCTTAGTATGGCAGCTTCCACCCCTTGTGGGAGTAGAACCCACAGCCTTCTGCATCAAAAGCAAGTACATAGCCTGTTGTGCTATTAACAATGCAAACAGACTTAGCATAAGCAGCACTAAACTTCTCTTCCCCTGCAGCTCTCAGCTCCTAATAAAAACTACTCAATACTCAACTGCATCTCAACTTCGCAGCACAAGAAATCTGGAAAAAGCCAAAATTTATTGGGGGGGGGCAAAAGCCCAAAAAACAGGGACACATTAAACATTGCTTGTATAATCTTGGAAAGTTGCTAGAATAAAATGCTGTGTTACCACCATACATTTTACTGCCAAGGTCCCTGTGCAAAACAGTCAGAGCAATATACCATTATGCCAAATAGCTGCTTTGTGAAAGAAAAATGCTGTGTTACCACCATACATTTTACTGCCAATGTCCCTGTACAAAACAGTCAGAGCAATATACCACTATGCCATATCAGCTGCTTTGTGAAAGAGGAGGAAGACTGAAACTTAAATGGCTATCATTTAGTGAATTCAGTTCTCACCATAGCGTCAACTTCTTAGCACAAAACACTTGGACAAACTCAGTAATGAGGGAATACAACCCTAAAAACATATTCAGTGAATTCAGTTCTTGCTATAGCTGTCAACCTTAGCAGAAAAAACCTGGACAAAGCCAATAATGGGGGAATACAGTCCCAAAAATAGGGACAAATTTCAAATATTCATCTTATAAACTTAGAAAATTGCTAAAATAAAAAGGTTGTGTTACTATGTATTTTCTGAAGAATATGAAGTCTGAAATTCAAATGCCTGTCAATTTTACTTCTGACGGAACAAAGACAACTTTCAGCAGATACCCAGGGAGAAATACTGCAGACACATCTTTGTAAGATGGCAGGACACCAGAGCAAATCCACACAAACACAGGGAGGAGATGCAGACTCCACACAGAAGGCACCCCAGCCAAGAATCAAACCAGAAAACCAATAGCTGTGAGACAGCAATGCTACCACTGCACCATCAAACATGCAAGGAATTAAACATTCAGAAACCGGAAGTCTGAAATTCAAATGCCTGTCAATTTTATTTAACATTTGTTAACCAGGACAGTCTGACTTGGAACAAAAAAAAAATTTCAGCAGAGGCCCAGGAAGAAATAATGCAGACATGTCTTTGTAACATGGGAGGACATAAAAGCAAACCCATACAAACACAGGGAGAAGATGCAGACCCCACAGAGAAGGCATCCTAGCCAAGAATCAAACCTAAGAACCTGCAGCTGTGAGGCAACAATGCTACCACTACACCCTCAAATATCAAGCATTTAAGCATTTACAATAAGGTTAAAAACAGGAATCAAATTATTTTTACTTAAAGACATATACTATTTAAAGCTTCGCAGAGGTTAAAATGGGTGTCTACAAAATGTGTTGCTAAAAACATTTGTTTTAAAACTGCGTAAGAGATTAAACATAAGTTGAACTATGCTGGTGAAACTCTCATCATAAAAGATAGCTGCAGAGCTTGGAAAAATGACTACTACAGGTGAGCCTTGAAAGTCATTTTTATTCAGATCAGACTTAACAGATGTCAGACAACTGCTTGTAAAAGCAAGACAATGTAACTGATATAATCCTTGCCAAACCAAGTAAAGACAGTTGAATGTTTTTCACATAGCATTACTTGCTTCCAGGAGTTAAAGCAAAAATAATTACCACTAAAGAACATGGTTCACATACTTTGAAACTGCACTAGAAAAATAAGAAAACTAGGCTAGCAGACACTAATTGGCTGTCAGCACAAGATGAAATATACTTGCATTCAACAGCTTTCTGATGAAAGTAAGTAAAACATGTGGACCTATGTTTTGTACTACAATTAGCACCTGAATTACTTTTCATATTTTCTGTTATCAGCTCTGCTGGTGTGTGACCACTTAGTAGGAAACCATTACATTCAAAGCACAGCTTGTATGTGGACATTTTAGAACACTTAACCTAATTCTGAATTCTACACTTGATCATACTGTCCTGCAGGAATCTATTCATTTCTTGTCTGTTGTAAGCAAATTCACCATTTTGGTTCAGGTGCATGTTTCACATTAAATTATCTGTGTACTGATATTTTTTTTTTCTGGGAAAGGCAGACTGATATTTATACAAAGTGAGGCAATAAATGGGTATGGGTGCTATGCTTCTATGTATGACTACTGTACTATTAAATCTGTACTACTTACTTCTGTATGTGCATTGTTTGCATGAGCAGTATCATTTTGATATAATAATGGTCCTTCCTTTCAAAGGACCATTACTATATCTATATTTCCCTGCCGTTTAGCTTACCCTTAGCTTACCCTTCCTACTTACTTGGTATACTTCTGCACCTTCACTCTGTTCTTCTTCTAACTTCTTTCTTCTTCTACTACTTCTTTCTTCAGTTCTTCTTCTGTTCTTCTGCAAAATATAGGCCGCCCAAAAAAAATAAATAAATAAAAATCCAATGGCAAATTAACTTATCGGCGTTAAATCCTTCCTGTGTGACTGACTGACTCAGTCATGATCGAATCAACCCACAACTGACTTACTGTTTGATTCTCGCTCTTTTCCCAGCACATAAAGCTCGGGAAGAGAGCGACAACCAATCAGCAGCATTTAGCCCAGCAAGCATGTCATGTATGTGCCTGCGGATGTCGCAGTCCCAGCCCCTTCCAATTCTATGCGGTTTGGAACCGCATAGACTGCTGGGCATCACAATGATGCCTTAATTAGCCCACCAGGCTGCAATAAAAACAAAAAAAAAAAATCTTTAAAACTGCCGCAACCTGAGGCGGTTAAAGTGCGCATGCGCGTACTTGCCGAGTCGCGGACTCAGAGACAAACAAAGTAATTTAAGTAAACCAAAAAAATAATACTGTGCTACTGTCAGTCTCTGTCACACAAAAAGGTACTTTTTCTTTTTTTTAGCTGAGGGGGCTACAGTCTGGCAGTCCGATGCCACGAGCTGCCCCTGGTCTACAGTGGGGATTAGGGCAAATTTAAAAGGTCACATTGCTTCCTGGTTGTTGGCCAACTATGGGCATCTGATGAATTTATTTTCAAAGTTATACATCTTTGGAAATTTTCTGTTTAGATGTTTTATGTTCGATATTTAGCCATTTGAGGATCTATTTTTTTCAATAGCTGAACATAGACCCAAAATAAATACCTGCATAACATGTCAATGGTAAGCAGCACAATGGCCATATAACAACATACTAATAAGCAAAATTGTTAAATGAAAAAAATTGTTAAAATGAGTGTCTGTGTGTATGCTAATGGTTAAAAACAAAATGACAGAATGACTCAGACATGTATAAAGAGCATGCAGTGAAGCTGCACCCACTCTATATTTACACCTGGTCAAATGCTTGTGCCCAGACTTGGTAAATTATTAAGTAATATTAGGGGTTACCACAGCTTCAATGATTGTGTGTCTGCAAGAGGCTCTTACTGCTACTATGCATGACAGTGTGTGTGACTTTGCCTACAGGAGGCACAGGGCCACCTGACCTCACTTAACATTTCTTGGACTCTACTCAGCATTTCAGGCTGGTACCATGTTGACAGGGACAACCTACAAACATGTGTCAGCCTAATTTGTACCCCAGTGAGAATCATGGAGTACTTATTCCATGGGGATACTTATGTATGATATGATATTACATACATTAGCTACAGGGACCTTTCAGCAACCTGCTGGGGCACAGTGTGTGGTATCTTGGGCATCTGCCTTGAAAATACTCCACCAGCTACTGTGACAGACTTCAGCATGTGAGGGACTGTGATGTACAGATAATATCCCACTGAACTGCCACCAAATAATGTGACGTATCCCACTATCCTGGGTCAGTAACTAAGGAGCTTCAATCCTTACTACTGACTCCCATGTAAGGCTGTCACTTAAACAGGAATAATATTCCACAATTTTCCCCAAGAGCACAAAAGGAACACACTCTATAACCTTGACACTGGACTGTATACTTCTGTCCACCCCTAATGTAACTCCTTATTATACACTTCAGAGAATGTCTCCCAGTTTAAGACCTCTGATATACTCACACTTAAATAAATTAAATCTCACACATCCAAAACACTTCTGGGAAAGCCTGACACAGATTTCCAGCTGTGTTCCTTCCCCAAAATAATATGGTAATGCTGCCACCAATCAGAGTATCTTCATGCCCTTTTAAAGGGGTGTCCAATTATAAAAATTAAATATTAAAACAAATAATAACAAATGACCTAAGCAGCCAGGCTTTTGGACTGGCCCAGGAAATTATCAAGGCAAGTATAAGCACTATCAAATCACTAAAGAAAACACTGATTGACCAGCCACAATGTAAGTTAGTAAAAATATTTAATAATGAGCAAAATGATTAAAAATATAAAACAGTAACTTCCAATAAACAAACAGAACTCAACCATCAGGAAAATAAAATCAATACTGAAGGATAGAAATCCAACATTCAGAAAAACTCTAACTGATCCAACTGATTAGTTATAATTTTCTTTCTGACTAAAGAGCACTGTATCTGACCTAAACTAAATTATTACAGCAGAGTAAAGGCAGGCTTACAGTTCTTGGTGAGTCCTTTTGTGTATCCACCACACAGTACATATGTGAACTGCAACTGGCTGTTATAACTGATAACTGACAACTGACTTCAACTGTCTTCAGCAGACTTTTTTATAGACTAGCCCAACTGTCACAACTGTTCCACTTCTAGTTTTCATTTCCTATTTTGAAAATCAACCTACTGATTTCTAAAGTTTCTTTCTGTCTTTCAGCTTCTGACAATAACACATAGCAACTGTCAACATTCTGATGACATCATCTGCAGATCAGCTGAATCTGAGACAGTTTGCTTTTAGAACCATTCTTCACAAACATGTACAGTTAGAAATGAACACTGTTCAAGTCTTTAAAATATTCTGTGCAAACAGATAATAAATCAACATGTAAGAACCTAGTAACAATATCATAGCTAGTCACACTGGCATATAATATACAGTTTGATCTGAAATTATATACCAAACTTCAGTCAGACATGCTAGCACAGATGACAGTCTCTAATTTCTTCACAGGGACCATATGTAGTTCCTATGTAAACCAGAGGAGAGAATCAACACAATGCTGGATTTTTACAATATAGCCCATTTTCTTGAGGTAGTAAGGGACATAGACTGTGTCTACTTTGAAATTGTTTGTGTCTTTCGGCTTTTCCCGGTTAGGGGTCGCCACAGCGGAACTCCGGTCTGCTAATGATTAGCAGTAGAGTTTTATGTGCTGGCTTGCCGGGCCTAACACATAACCTTCAATGAAGGAACGCCCATTCACACATGTCGCCACACAGAAGACGCTCTAACTGAGAATCGAACGGGCAATGTCTAACTGTGAGGCAACAACGCTACCACAGCACCACCACCGCAGTACTTTGTCTACTTTGAAATAAAAGCCTCAAATGGTAAACGGGGAAGGAGTTCTGTAAACCACAAAGGGTATCACTCCTTCAACTGCCAAGTGGCCTGTAAATCACAGGGTGTCATCTACAATGTGTGTACAAGGTACCTAAGCAGTTATCACAACTCCCACATATGGCTCACCTGTAATATGTACCAATAGTTTGCAAGGAGGTTACTTCACACAGGGGCATCTTGGTGGTGATGCTAGATATGCCTTGGAACCCTGGCTCATGACACCCATAAAAAATCCACAAAATGAAACAATCCATGGGTTCAGCTGAGCACAACTGAAAACAAGAAACATTACTGAGCATGTGCTTGGACTGCCAAATGCATGCTTTCACTGTCTGGATTCATCCAGTGGTGGCCTACAGTATGCATGTGCAATAATTGTGCCTGTGTGTGCAGTGTTACTTAGCAGTCATAACAAGGCGGGCACTTACAAAGATAGCAGTTCCCAGCACTACAGGTAGCATAGGCTAAGTCAGATGAGAAATCAGAGAAGTAACCAGCAGAAGCAAATGAGCATGCCAGATGGAGTTGGACAAAGTATACTGTGGCTCTAGCAAAGAGGCAGTGACTTGCACATAGCTTCAGAACACAAGAGTTAGGCAGCTACACTACAAAAAAATGATTCATGCAAAACCAACACCAGGCTGTGCTTACCAATGCACAGGCTGGCTACTCTGTTAATCAGACATAGACAACCCAAGTAACACTGTACATAGGGTAGGGCAAAGTTATCATCATTTGCCCAAGTGCAGAAGGGATCACAGATGTGCATGTCTTCCATGAGGAAGTCAGTGAGTGAATGTGAGTATTAAGGATTATGAAAGTTAAAAGGTGCTTGTTTGTAAAATGTCTACATGGAGGGGGCAGGCTTTAATGTTGAGAAGGGCCAGTGTCAGTTGAGCTGTGAGATGTACAGAGGGCTGTGGTGCTAAATATGTGTCTGCAGGGACACAACCTCAACACTAATTATAACACTGCAACTTGGTCTACTTAACAGGTGCAGAGCATGCATGGCAGAGGGTTTCGCGTCCTGTGCATGCCCATACCATGAGAGCTGGCTATACTAGGTATTACACTGGATGTGCCACAACCCTGGCTAGATGCCAGTGTGCTACATGACCTTGAGTGACATCTGCTATGAGATATGCTACTGTGACACTAGCATGGTGACAGCCTCTCATGGGAGTAAACACCTCCACCACAGATGTGGCTTTTAAAGTGATAGCATTGCAGAAGTGGGATCTTGGTAATCCATGGTCACACTGGCTAGCATCTGTGGAAGTAACAAATAACTGACTCTGTGGACAGCCCCTTGCCCCTGGTGGGTGAGCCAGAGAAGACATTGCACACTCCAGTGTGTGATTTAGTCTATCCAAGGAATCACAATTGCAGGACATGCAGTCCTGTAGGTCATCATTCACACCCTACATCACCTTCACTATCTCCACCATGGCTGTGGTGGTACTGACCTATGCCTCCACAATGACCCTGCACATCCACTGGCTTGATGCCACTGATGCAGCAACCTCAGGGGGAGGGTAGTAACCATGTATTCAGTAAGATTCCTTGATCCCCTCAGTGTGGGCCTGTCTGCACATGAGTACTAAGGGCAGATTTTGACACCTATCTATAAGGTCCAGTACACTTCCCTGATTGAAAGTGTCTCCATTAACTTGTCCTCTCTGTGATGTGTGGGTAGCCTGATTAGAATCTGTGTCCATAGTCTGTGCTAGGAATTTATTGGTCATACTCCCTGTGTTCAACACACACAGTCATCTGTACTCCTTGAATGTGTCAAAATCATCAAGGGATGATCCCTAGTCCCCTGTCCTAGTTTAAAAGCCCTTCAGGTTAAGGATTTTTTTTAAATATTTTGTGACCTTGACTGATCTAAGCTATCCATGCTACTACTCAGACAAGCTCCTCGTGGTCCTGCAGAGTGGTCCTAGCTAAAGAGAACTCAGAAAAGCGACTACTTTCTGGATTTAAGTATCTTTGCTGTTTTTTTACTTGAAATACCTTCTCTAGCTTACCCTAAACAAGCTTAAACTGTTTTTTTAGCTGTTTGCTGCATTATTTAATATCTGCACTTAATAGTTACATTTTAGTCGAATTTGATCGAAAGTTTGTTGTTTGTTTGTTTAATTTAACTGTTGAGGCTGCCCACTAAAGTGTGCTAGCCTGTGTAACTGATTTATTACTGTTTCTGCATTTTCTGTGTGTTTCTATCTAAAAACAAAAAAAAACAAAAAAATAATCCTTGTTTTCCCGCCTCTCCTGGACTAGTTTAGACCAGTTTACAGGCTTTGCTGTATTCTGGGCTGTGGTGTAGTTCCTGTGTTGTCCATTACCTTACTTGGATAGAAGGAAGTTTCTTTGCTCACCAATGGGAGTGGGGAGCCTTGAGCAGCCTACCTGTCCCTGTAGGAAGTGACCTCAGCACAAGAGCTGTAGTAATTGGTTGTTTTGGACCATTTCTAGCTCTTTTGAAGTTCCCTGTTTAAAATCCAGCGTTTGCGGCTTTTATGCTTTGTGCGCATAGCGCAGCGCCGGTTAAACAAGGTTAAACTTCTTCTGGCTCCGCCAAGTCTGCTTTTCAAATTTTCCCTTAAGGAAGCTCTACTCTTAGTATAATCAGACTACTCGCTATATTATAAGCCTAGCACTTGTTCTCAAAACTTCTCTACTAAGTAAGCACTCTCATACTAAGTAAGCACTACATCCACGTACCACCCCTGTGAATATCCACTTCCCTTAAAGGCACAGCACTCCTTTATACTGTTCTAGCATGTCGAGTGGTAGAGTACTGGCGTCCTCTCCAGTTCAGCTGGTTAATCTGGGTATCTTGAGACAATGCTACAATTGTCTCATGTACACAGACAACCCTCTCCTCCTACCAACAAACACAAATATATGTGACAGATGGAACTATATAGCCAAACTGGAGGCTGAACTCTCTCAACTCAGGGCTGGCATGACCAGACAGGAGGAGATGGTAACCACACACACAGCAAACCCAGTCCCACATAGACCTACCACAACTGCAAACCAAACACATAAAAACACAAAGACATACTCGGAGGCTCTAATAAAAAACTTACCAAAACAACAGAGGCTCCCAAAGCAGACATCCAAAAATCCACCACCTCAAAACAAAACACATGCAACACATACTTCAATAAATCAGTGTGTCAATCAATCACAGCCCTTAAGGCCAAACACCATGCCTGATACACTAGTAATAGGTGACTCTATAGTCAGACACACTGATGTCCCACTTACCAGGCTGAACAAGGAGAGGGTGACTGTGAGCTGCCTATCGGGAGCTAGGATCCGCCACATAACACACGCACTCAGGTCACTCCATAGCAAGTACAAATATGACTCTGTCATTGTCCATGCTGGCGTGAATGACCTGAGACGTACCTCCCTGGACTACATGAAAAGAGACATAGAGGAGCTCTCTGATTATGTAGCCCAGGCTGGTATGACCCTGACCCTGAGCAGCATCTTGCCCTCACCAAGAATGATGCCACAATAGAAAGACAAGATGATCAGCTTTAATAATTGGCTCAAGTACTGGTGTCATTCTAAGGTAATCCAATGTCTGTCTGCCTGGGATGACATGTTGGACAAGCCACACTGCTTTGCAAGGGACGGCTTGCACCTGTCACCACTGGACTTCCGGATATTGGCTAAGGCTCTTGCCTCCCCCATAGTGCCTTTTTTAGGCAAGGCTCAAAAGACAAACCCACCTCCTTAGATAACAAAAATGGAAAAAAACTAAGGGTAATGCTGCTCAACGCCAGAAGTCTAAATCTCAAGATGCAGGCACTCGATGCACTCCTCAGTATGGAGAACATCAACGTCTGTGCAGTAACTGAAACCTGGTTCAAGGCTCCTGAGAGCACCCCAGCACTACCAGGCTATACCTCGTATCATGCTTTTCGGCCCCAAAACCCGGGCCGAACCACAAAGGGAGGGGGAGTGTCCATACTCATCAAGGACACCCACACCTCCAGGTTAGTAGCAACACATGAAGCATTGGAGACCATACAGGTGCAACTAACCATAGGCAAAACTGCTATATAACTGGTAGCATGTTACAGACCACCCTCTCAATTTCAGGAAACCCACTCAGCCTTCCTGAAGACATTGGAGGATATGAATGTATCACAAAATACCATCATACTGGGAGACTTCAACTACCCTAACATAGATTGGGTACATTATTCTAGCCCTAACACCCTAGCCCAAAGGTTCCTGGAATTCATAAATTCAAATGCACTGGAACAACTAGTCACCTCTCCCACTAGGGGAGATAATATACTAGACCAGATCATCACAGACATGGGGACAAAATGCTCCACACCGGAGGTATACCCCTCACTAGTGAGATCTGACCACAAACTAATCACCCTGGATATACATATCCCACCTCCACCCCCAGCACAAAAGACCACAGTGAAAAACTTCTCAAAAGCAGACTTCACTCTTCTTAAGACTGAGATAGTATCCTTTAAGCCCACTGGGCCAGTGGATACCACATCCCACAATGCTGAATCCTTCACAAATGCTTTCTATGGACATCTCCAAGAATGTATGGATCATGCAATCCCAAATAAATCCAAGTCCCTCTCCACCAAAGGCAAGCATCCTGTCTGGTGGACCTCAGCCATAAACAAATTGTATAACAAAGAAGGAAGCTACTGCGACAGAGCAAAATCCCATAAAGGGAAGACATCTCTGATCAACACTAGCAGAAAACTACGTTCTCTCATAAAAACATCCAAGGCCAACTTTGAGAGAAAAATCACTAAGGACACTAAAGATAACCACAAAGCCTTCTTCAGCTATGTTAGAAACCTGGGTGGAAACCCTCAGATATGCTCAGAGTTAGTTCACAACAACAAAAAATACACTGAACCCACAGATGTTGCCAACATTCTGGCTGACAGGTTCAGTGCAAATTTCTCCCCTCCCTCACCCCCAGAAGAAGAAATACTTATCCCAGCTGAATGTAATCTCCCTGTCATCTCAGATGTCCAGGTGAGAGCCGCCCTCAGCAAAGCTAAAAAAACAGCATCAATGGAACCTGACGGTATCCCGGGTTGCGTGCTACGTGAACTCCAAGAGGAGCTAAACCCGCACATAAAAATGCTATTTAACCTTAGCCTTACTACAGGATATGTACCTGAACACTGGCGTACAGCAACAGTGGTCCCACTCCACAAAGGGGGTACCTCTACAGACCCTGGGAACTACTGCCCCATAAGCTTAACCAGCCTGGTCTGCAAAGCTATGGAAAGAATCATTATGGAACTCATAAACAGAGACATTGGGGACTTACAGACACTTGACCCCACCCAGTTTGGCTTTGTAAAGGGCAGATCCTGCCTTTTGAACCTGGTTGACTTTTTTGAAACAGTCACTAGAGCCATTGATGAGGGCAAAGCAGTCCATACAGCCTACCTGGACTTGGCTAAGGCCTTCGACACAATACCCCACTCAGGCATCATAGATAAGCTCAACAGCTTAAATGTAAACCCTTATGTCACTAGATGGGTTGCAAACTGGCTAAAGGACAGAACCCATAAAGTTAAAATTGCTGGAGCAATGTCAGACTCAAAGCCAGTCACAAGTGGTGTCCCACAGGGATCTGTCCTGGGACCCCTCTTGTTCGGCATTTATTTCTCAGATGTTAAAGCAAACATGGGAGGGATGTGGCTGACAAAGTTCGCAGATGACTGCAAACTAGGCGCCATAGTCGATACACCAGTGGACATATACATCCTACAAAAATGCCTCACAGAAACGGACAACTGGTGCCGGAGTCATGGCCTTAAACTAAATTCCAAAAAATGTATAGTCATCCCCTTTGGGAAAAACAAAGTACCCACAAATTATCACATAGACAGCAACCTACTGAGTACGGAAAAAGTAATCAGAGACCTAGGGACCCAAGTCGACAGCGACCTCTCATTTGACACCCACGTTGCCAAAGTGGTTAGAAAAGCATTCTACCTTGCACACCTTATCATGAAGGGATTCACATCCAGATCCAAGGATATCATTGTACCTCTATACTCCTCCCTCATCAGACCCATGATTGAGTACAATGCCCCATTTGGTATGTACCTCACCCGGCATTTGCAACAGCTGGAGAGACCACAAAAGTACCTCACCAAGAGGATCAAGGGTCTCCAACATATGTCTTATTCTGCCAGACTAAAGAAACTCCAGCTCTATTCAGTAGCATACCACCTGCTCAGAGGTGAGTTCTGCCTGACGTACAAGGCCATGTCCAATCAGAAACTGATGGACATGCTCCACCTCAAAAAATTCAAATCCATCAGAACCACGAGAGCTAAAGACTTAAATCTCGGCACAAGTATGAATATGACATGCTGGAGGGATAGATTCATAACCCAGAGGCTTCCCATGCTCTGGAACAAGATCCCAGTTCATGTTAGGCATAGCCCCTCACTGACTCTCTTCAAGAGAAATCTTGATGAGTGGATGGGAGATCGTAAGTTTACCCCAGGGGTCACATCTGTGTCACTACTAGACAGGGGCACAGTAAACTAATTCTATTATATAAGGGGACCTTCACTGTGTCACTACTAGACAGAGGCACAGTATTCTAAATCTATTCTGTGCATTTTGTACCATTTTATGGGGTGGCAAAAGCCACATCACTATGGCTAGGCTTACAAATGCCCCAGGGCAGATAGCCTAGTACTAAACTATGAAACTATGTTATAGGGTGTCAGTGAGGGTGATCAGCTAGATAGCATATAGTCCAACAATAAAGATGAAAAATCTCAGAAAATCAAAACTGATTTGAAAGATCCAAGACACAGAAAAATAGTTGAGAAATAATTAAAAAAATTTGCCAAAGAAAATAACACAGGAAGAATTCTTCTGGATCCCTCAGTTCTGTTTTTTAATCCTTTTTTATTTCAGGTTCTGCTTACAGGATGGATAAGCACTGATCATTGAAATACAGGGGTTAGTGTTGTCACTTATAAATAGAAATCTCACAGGAGGTGTGGGTGGAGTCTGTGTTGTGGCCATTCCTGATTGCTCTAAATGGGAGGCAGGGGCTTTCCAGCCTCTTAATTGGTGGGTGTTGTCTTTCCATGGGTTGGTACTGTGTCATATTCCACCTCAGGCTTTAGGTCTGTTTCTTATTGTTACAGAGGTATTCCACTTCACATGTTCAGGGTGGATGAGGCTGTGTCCAAAGGAGGGGAAAAACGGATTCTGCTGCGCTTTTGTCAAAAGCTTTGTCAGATCCATTCTGATCTGAGGAAAAAATAGTATCAATACTCTCTCCATAGCTTAGAAATTCATGAAATATCTAAAAAAAGCTTTTAAAACCTAAACAGTAAATAGAAAGCATATGTGACACAAGGTGTGCATATGGGAACCATGCACTCAGCAAAATTTTACACCGCTACCCCCTAAATAATCTGCCAAGTCATACCACCATCATTTTCGGAGGCTACAGATCCTTCCACATCAGGCAGGGGCCAGAAAATGAATTACCTGTGAATTCAGCAAACACAAACTATCCAGTGTAAATATAACCCAGCATCACAGCTATATATGCAGCAAAGAGTTGTATAGATAAAAACATGATAAAATGTAATAATTTATGTACATACCTTGTGTAGATGGATGTGCCTGTTGAACCCTTGATGTACCTGTATAACAAAAGTCAGATAGCTTTAATTAAGGTTTAGAGTGACTTATGTACACAGAGAATGTGCGGGTATTAATACACAGAAATAGGTCTACATACCTGGGGCATCTGCAATGAATTGTCTCTGGGGGCCTGTCCATCTGTGCCCTAATATCCAGCAGCACTCTGTGGAACTCTATTGATGTGTGACACCCACTGAGAGGCCAGAAACTCCTCCATCTCTGCAAGAAGTAGAACATTTAATGGGCCCACACCTCTTTCCCTACATTCCCATGTCAGGAGTTGTGGTCATTGAATAGCACCCTGTGTCACATCAGTGGATCTGCAGTGGACTATTTCATAACCACGGTCCAGCTCACCAACTGCATTAACATTGGTTACAATTTCTTCCCAGGCAATGTTACAGTTGAGCTGGTTGGCTGTACATATGTCATGGAGACAGAGGAAGCCTGGACTAACACCTCGTTTTCCATATCTGAGAATTTGACCTTTCATGTGAGTGATGTCCCACCAGATACATTACTTTTTTTCTGCTTGGCCATTTTTTAGGCATTGCTCTGTAGGCTTGAAAAACAGTGGAATTAACAGCCTAGTCCCTGCATGGCCCGTACACATCCTACCACCACTTGTATCCTCCTAGGCCATATAATGTGCTATTTTTTACCTAACAGTTGTGTATCGCTATCCACACTCTTTTAGTAATGTCAGGCACCTAGGTTTACTGAGCAAGTCCTATACAAAGTGATTACAGGATTGCATGTAATTAAGGCCATGTGACTGCTCCTATCACTATTGCAAATGTTTTGGCTACTGAGATATATACAATGTGCACAACAGTAAAATTGCATTGAACAGTGCTCTGAGCATGGACTTATGGGTGTATCTCCTATCAGACCTAACAATCCTACAGCCTAGTAATTGCTGTTCCCTCACAATCCTCCCCCCATCACACCTTACTTTGCCCAACGCACTTAGACATACTTGCAGTCATACATCCCTTACTGTCAATAGGTTGGATTGCAGTTTAAAGCAGGCATATTACAAATGAATGCACTCATAATAAGTAGCACTTACCTTATACAAGCAGATAAACTTTTGCTGAATAAAGTTTTATTTTCCAATTCACCTTATGCTGGAATCAAACTCTAAACCCCAGAGGTTTCTTCTGTAACACAATGAGGCTCTGTTGCTGTTGAAACTCTTGTATCGTCTAAGTTTACCTGGCCAGGTATGATGGATATATTAACTAGCGACCAGCTCATTACTGTGCTTGAATTCAACTTGCACGACAAGAAAACCTGCTAATCACCATGCAGGCATTTCCTTGTGGGCAGCACTGTGCATGAACAATCCAAGCTTTGCTTTTAGGTGGGCACTGCAATTCCATATTTAATTATCTGTACATAGGATTGCCATAGAGTCTGACTTCTTAACAAAATGCACAGGGAATGAGGACTGCCATGTTTCACACCTTAAAGTGAGATTATATATATTCTGAGTTTGCCATGCATCACACAAATGAAGTGTCTGTTAATACCTGTCACCACGCAGCCAATAGGACATGGATGGCCTAATTTGGGTGCCAATTTTCTGCCATTTTTCCCTGAGATTCTTCAAGGTGACACTTTATGGCTGGATAAGGAGAGGATAGTGCTCCTTTTAGAGCACCAAAGTGGTGTGAGGAGGAGTCAAAAATATGTCTCTACCTCCTCCATAAGGATTAAAGCCAAAAGCTCATGCTGAATGGCAATAAAGGGCCTTGATATAAGACTGAAGCCTGGAATAGTTTAGCCCAGGCTGTCACCCATACAACTGGCCTCCCATGCACAAAGGAACAGTGCTGTCACCGTTACAGTGACATAAGTCATCACAATCTGGACCTCCTTGGCAGATGGAAGGATGAATTTAAACAGCAGGCACCATCGTGTACTGTAAATAGAAGTAATGTTCACTGCACATTTAAGCTGCCTCTGCATGCCATCCACAAATATTACAAAGTGCTCTTTTTATGTCTCTAGCCCCTGAAGGGATTGAAGTGAAAAAGCAGTGAAGGAGAAGTCTGGAAAGAGAGAGTAAAGCATGCATAGACGTGCAGTCTTTTAAGTGCATTCATTCTATTGCCTGAGGTAGCTCTAATATTATAATTATTTTCAGTGTTTTCCAGGACATGTGATGCATGCTTTTAAGAACTTATTATCTCTTCATTTGAACAGTTGAGCATGCACCTCCAAAATGTCTGTGGTTCTGAAATCTAGGGGTGCTTCTGTCAGAAAGTTACAGTTTAGTTCCAGCATGCACTCTTTTACATTCTGACTTGCTTAGTCTTAGACTTTAAACGTTAGAAACAGGGTTCTGTAAGGGACAGCACCATCTATATGAATAGGTTATATGTGGCAGTGGTTCAAATATAGTTTCACTGAATGCAGATTTGATGCAAAGCAGTGAATGAAACTATACTTACTAAAGCAAATTGTGAAAATATGAGACTTTCTGAGGAGGGCAAATCCTCCAAGCCTATTCCATTGTAACTAGGGGCATTTTTTTTAAAAGTTTCTAATTCAGGCTTCTCTCAGCAAATGTCTCATTTGTTGAAGCAGGAAACTTAAAACAGTCCCGTTTCATTGAACCCTTTTAATGATAAGGGACAATGCTTCCCTATGTAGATTACAGTCTTTTTTTATAAAGGGGTTAAATTGTTCCCCTTTCTCTGTGGGAGTGTGACTTTGGAGTTAATATATACAAGAAAGAGGGGGTGTCATGGACAATGTCCCACACATAGGGAATGCAGGACTTATCCCCAGGAAAATGCTAATTTTTGTAACTTTTACTGTGTCAATAACAGCCCAGTTTTGTGCATCTTATCTTTCTGCCCTTTCAATGACTTGGTCCTGTCAACAGGCTAAACTCAATGAGTTGGTGCTTGACAACTTTGCAATCAAAATAAAGGGCAAAGTTCCACCCCCCACATGTAAAGGGCTGTACCTCCCTTTGCTATGCCAAAGAAACAATCACTCCAAGGTCACTGTATTTTGGAGAAAACGGAAGAGCTTTAACTTTGCAGCAACTGGAAAACTCTTAACAGAATTTTAGGTCATCTATCCTCTCAGAAACATAGGGCAACAGTATGATTGCATAACTGTAAAATTGCTGACTAGCTTGAATTTATTTGAAAACGTACTGTTTAAAAAACTTCAATTCTTTCCTGTTAGAAGCTTCACACAAATTGAAAAGCAACTTACCTTAATGATATTTGTTCCTGGGAAAGAGGAGTATGGAATTCTGTCACTGTGGAATTTTTATGATTATGAGAAATATTAATACATCCATTTCCCCAATACCCAATTTACCCACTTAAGGGTTATAGGGAAACTAGAAGCTATTCTGCTGGTGCATCATAGAGAAATCAGTCTGACCATGATGGCAAGTCTAATGCAAGATGTAAAAACACTTACTCACACACGGCACAGGCAGAACACTAACCCATACATGGCACAGGCAGTTTACAGGATTGTCAGTTCACCTACGGTATGTCTTTAGGACATGGCAAGAAATTGTCACACCTGGCCAAAACTCTAGCAGACACAGAAAGAAAATGTGAACTCTATTGGCAGTAGAAATAATTATGTTTTCTAAAACTGGATCACATGCGTTAGCACTAACACAAGTCGACATCACCACTGACAATTTGTCATTAGTAAGACTTTCATCTTTTGTGTAAATGAAAGGTAGGTGTTGCCTGGGAAAATAATAAACTAGAGACATTATTCATGTGAACCTATGGCCTGGGGCATTCAATCACACAGCAAACCATACACTCTGTTAATATGTATGAGAACTGGAGTTCATGGCCTGAAAGTACCCTAGTACTAAGATCATATTTTTTACTTTTCAAAGGAAGTGTTCCCAGCACCACGGCACATACACGTAAGGTGAATATAAATGAGTCATACTACAAAATGGTCGGATGCATTTTCTGTACAAAACTGTAAAGAAATAACTGCAAGCAGAAGTATCGTCTCGTACAATGAAAAGACTTAAAAGAAACACAGATCATAACAAAATAATATGCTGACTGATCTTGTTTAGAAATGGCCAGTATTCCTTTTGTCGTGGTGCAAAAAAATAAAAAAAAAAAAAACATGAAGACAAATGATGCATTGTTTTACTTGCCCGCCCACTGGCTATTTGCTTCTTATTGTGTGTGTGTGTATTGTGTATGTATGTATGTATGTATATATATATATATATATATATATATATATATATATATATATATATATATATATATGTGTGTGTGTGTGTGTATGTAAATATTTATGTAAATATATATATATATATATATATATATATATATATATATATATATATATATATATATAATCTGAGTTTAAATACACATGCATATCATTTAAGCAGCAATGTCAAATGTTATATAAATGCCACCATCCATAGTACAACATGGATACATGAACTGTTATTATATAAATCAATGTGATACCGTATTCTATTTTATCAGTGTTTCAGATAAATAGCTGAAGGCAAAATCATGATGGAGTTAAGGATGAATAGTGCAGAAGTAAAACTGCGCAAAACAGACTGTAAAGGGAAGATGACTATTAAAAGTAAAGAAATTTATTTTTTACCCTTCAGTTAATGAGCCCTAGAAAAATATACTCTTGTAAAGCATTATGTTATTACCATGTACTTTTAGATGTGGTTTCAAGGTACATTTTTAAACTATTCCTTTTGTCATACATGTCTTAAACTCATTTCCATTAATTCAATGGGATATACACACACACACACACACACACACACACACACACACACACACACACACACACACACACACACACACACACACACACACTTCTCAAAAGCAAGTTCTGATCACTGTAATTCATCTCCAGCACGCTCTAACCAGTAGATTTTGTACATTCACCTTTAATACAGAGAACTTTTTGTGTAAAGCTTTTATTATTTTGTCTATTTTTTTACCTATTTTAAAACACCCTGGCTAGTCCAATAAGCATGAGGTCTCTAATGCCCCACTTCCTTGACAGTATTGGGAGTTACTTCTGATAATGGCCAGTGCCAATGCATAGCAAGAATGAGCACAATGTGAATTATCTCTCTACAACCTACAGGAATCAGGACGATCTCATGGAATCTGAAGAAGCCTGGCAAAGTAAGATGGAGGGGGTCCATTACTATAATGGAAAATGGGGGGGGGGGCATCATGCAATCTCTCATTCCTTTTTTATCTAAGTGTATCCCACACAGCACACTGTTTCCTTTTTGTTTTCGGCATTCAACAGTAGGTAACATTCTTGATCAATTTTTTTAGTTTAATTCAAAATAATGACTGCTGACAGATTCAGTGCAACCGTTTCCCCTGTCCTTCCAAACACACTAAGAAATAATAGAGCAAAGAAAGCAAAAACTAGGGCAGTTTTGTCAGCTGACCTGATCACTTTCTTCCGAATGACGCTAAGAACACTGAACTACTATTTTGTTGTTAGGGAAGGTCTTTATGACACTATGCTGTCCCCCTGTAAGCAGGCAAAGCATCATTATTTCATGGACAATTACTCTGAGCTGTTTTATTAACTTATATTTCATCACTAGTACCACTGAAACCTGAAATGCACCACTTGATCAGAGAATCAGATTTGCTTGGCTCCCAGTGTCTAATGAAGAGGGACAATATTCAGTCTAGTCATTTCTCCACCACTGTCATGAATCATTGCTGCTCCTCCATAATTACTTTCCTTTTTGAAATATGTTGATTTGACAGATAAGAGAGGAAGACAGCCAGCAAAAACAACTTTCCTAAAATAAGTTTGGAATTAAACATTAACTTAGTCCCTCCAAGGACTTCTTTTGACTCTGTACTCATACTCCCAGTGGGTGGGCCTAAACCTTTAAAAAAAAAGAAGTTATCACCTTACAGTTAAAATACATGTTCATATCTCTGGGACCATAACTGTTAGTAGCAAACTGTAAATGGCAAACTATTCAGCTGAAAATAATCTCTAAAATGGTTACATTCATTTGATTATAGATCTTAAACTGGACTTTCTAAGCCATAATAACCACAGCAAATATGAATTTAGTAATTTTATATTAACAGCTTTTAATATATCAGTAACCATTCAAGCAGTACACATACCACCAGCAACATTTCCTTCATAGAGCTATGAGCTTTCATATAAGGCTAACCAGTTCTGTCTTAGTTTAAGTTGCTCTGTTGATGTTGCAGAAGAGGTTTAGATCACTAGACTATTTCTGATGCCATCTGACTTACTGATATGCAGCAAATCCATTAGGGTCAGAGGATGCCTTGTATACCAGACACAGGTCACTGCTTACCAGTTTGTAGGATACAGGATATAGTGATAGGGGTTTGAGATGGTCCATGTATGATGTATAATTTAGGCCTTGTATCCTTTTAGTAAGGTATCATGTTGGCATTCTAGTTGTTACATGGTTTTGGACAGATAAATGCCAAGGGGGGCATTATACTCAATAATTGCCCTAATGAGGGCTGAGTAAAGTGGGAAAATGGCATGCCTAGATCTAGACAAAGTCCCTTTGTTTATTAGTTGTGCAATGTAGAAGGACTTTCTTACGACAATGAACACATGGTCAAAAGATAGGTCATGGTCTACATTATTCTGCACTTCTATTTCCACAAGTAGAATTTCTTGTAAAAGCTATATGTTTGTATTTTAAACCCTGCTGGGCCAAAGTCTTGTAGTTTAATTAACAGTTGTGGCAGAACTATGTACTAATACCACTATCAGATTTGTGCCTTAAATGATTTATTACTGAATTTTTTCCATAGACAGTGTTACTCAAATTTAGTGAGAGAATTGTCTCTGTTCCAGTCAGTGCTTTTATATTCTGCTTATAATTTACCTGCCTGCATTCTGTATCTGCCCTATCCCGTACTAACACATTAAGCTAAACTTTCTGAAAGAGCTCCAATATTGCCTCTGTTTAGTTGCTAGCCTACTTGTTCCTTGAAAATTTCCCAATCCTTCCACAATTCTGCTATTGCTGTTTTATAAGCTGTGTCTCTGCCCTCCACCCCTTATAGTTATTTGATTTCCAAAGTCCCTCCCTCCCCTATTTCATTGCCATTAACTGTTGTATAAGTTATTTATGGACGCTTCCAAGCCATTATTTTCCATAGACCCATGGCACTGAGTGCCTACCCAGCAAACCAGTATTTTTCTTGAGTAAACCTCTTTTACTACATACTTTCTCCTGCTCATTTTCCTGGAGTTCAGCAATGTTTGTAGTCCTAGCCTGTAATCCAAAAGTGTTTTACTTGTATCCAGTGCCATTCACACAACTTAAGTACCTTTGATTATTAAATTGACTTAAGTTATTTTGGTTGATTGCTTTTGTTCCCTGCTTTTATGTCTGCATTCCACTGATTTTTTTGTAAAAAAATTGCTCTTCCTCTCACTGTTACTGTCTTGAAATTGCCTTCAGCAAGGGATTTTCAGCTCATTGTTTAAGTGATCTGTGTTAAAATTGCACTTGTGTTCTCTTCTACTGTGTTTTTACATCAGGAGGACTATGCTTATTCATCTTGTGGCAGGAGATGTTTGCCTTGTCAGTCTAAGATGGGAAATACACAAAAGGACTCATAGTGTAGTCATTTTATTGGCCAGAGAGTTCATTATTTAGTTTTCTGTTTTTTCTGTGCTGCTATAAATTTAGTATGATTGCATGGGTTAGCAGTGCCCTGTAAAGTAGCAAACAGCTAGGAAGGAAATTTTCTTTTACTCAAATGATTTTTATTTTGATGAAATAACACAATCATTTAATACATTCATAACATTCAATAACTATTTACAGTATTTACATTCAGTCTGACAAAAAGTTTCAGATAAAAACATTTGTTGTTAAATAATAAGTTAATATATAAAGTATCATAGCTAAGAAGAGTTTGGTTCCATCTGTAGGGTATCAATCAAATTCAAAACTTTCCTCCATGGACTATTAACCAATGGCTTAGGAAAAGTTCTTCGCTCTAGTTCCTTTCTCCATTAGTATGCATTTCTTCAGTGATGATAGGAATTCCTCCATTGTGAGTGCTACATTAGAGCTACATCTTCTAGTTATACACTTTCTGGCTATTGCTAACATTGTCCACAACAAATACAGGCCATCTTTCTTCATATTATTACTATTAACATCATTCAATAAAATTAAAGACTTTGTCAAAACAAATATATTAGTATAGATAGCTTGAAGAAATTTGTTAATCTCCTTCCAATATGGTTTAATATTAGTACAGTCGTAAAAAATATGAGACCAGTCAGCATTAGTGGACAGACGACATCACCAACATAACTTGCTGTTTGAAAGGTTCATTTCTAAGAGTTTCTTAGGTGTCAAAAAGGATCTGTGTAGAAATTTCCAATGAAAAATCCTCCAGAATTGTGAGTAAGAAGTTAGTTTAACTGAAAATAAAATGTTTGTTTTATCTTCCATTGATAATGATACTTGAAACCCTTTAGTTAGGTATTGCCAGTAAGAATCTTTAGGAGCTGTCTTATAGACAATTAAAGTGTTATATAGATATGATAATTCATTCTTAACATTGATATTATTATATAGAATTCCAAAAATCCAGTTTATAATTTTTGGTATGGTTTTGAAGGATGAGTTATGTATTATCCTACACAGATGATTAGTGTATGCTGTGACACTCTGAAGAACCAACCAGTCATTAGGGGATAGGCCATAGGTTGAGAATATACTTTGTGTGTTCAAAGCTTGTTGGTTTTCAATACATTGCAAACAAAATAGGTTATTATTTTCCCATAAACCCAAAATCTCTCTATGTGTTTTATCAGGGAAATCCCTTGTAATAGTAAATAGTATTAAAAATCTATGCCATGGTTTTATATCCAAATTTGTGTTAATGATTTTTCTAAACACATCAAAAATATTGTTTATTAGTGTTAGTTTAGTTAATTTTGTTGTACTATACTGTAAATTTAAACTTAAATAGTGCCATATCTTTTTATCTTTGTCAGTTACCAAAGCTTTCATTGATAAATAATTTCCATTCATTAGTATAATGGAGTGTAACTGTTTCCAATTGGAAGAGTATCTAGGATTTATCCAATTCATCACTATTTAAATTATAGATGCCTTTATATAAGTTTCAATCTCTGGGAATTTTAACCCCCCTTATTCCCTTTTTCCTGATATGATGAGAATATGCCACTCTATTTTTTTGGGGTAACATAGGAATTTCATCAGAGTTGAAGTGATTTATTTAAGGATTTTCTTTCCTGGTGGAAGTATAAGGGCTTGTGCTATATATAATATTTTAGGAAACAAAACAATTTTTATCAGTTGTAACCTATCATCAAATGTTATAAACAAATGATTCCATTTGCTTATTAATGTCTTGATTAAGTCTATGGTTTTAGCATAGTTAAGCTGTAAGGTTTCCTCTATATTCTTGCCTAGGACTATTCCTAAATAGTCCAGAGTTGAAACTTGGTTTCCAATAATATGATTAACTGGAACCTGTATGTTCTTTTTTTACTTAATAATAAATATTTTGATTTAGATTTGTTGAAGGAGAGTCCTGAGAATTTTTGGAAATGTGTTGTTACTATAGCCACTTCACCTAACACTTCCTTAGAGTTGGGTAAGGTAAGTAAGACATCATCAGCAAGCATCATTATTTTAGAAATATATTGGGCATATATATTTATACCTCTTATCTTTGGGTTATTACATATTAAAATGGCAAGTATTTCTATGGCCAGAGCAAATAGGATAGGGGACATGGGACATCCTTGTCTAGTACCTCTAGTGATCTGGATTGCTTTGGAAGTAAAGGGACCTAATTTGACATATGCTAGATTATTTCCATAGATTTTCTTTATCATTGTTATAAAAAAGGGAGGATCAAATAACTGTAAGACTTTAAATAAATAACCCCAATTTAAGGAGTCAAAGGCCTTTTGAATATCTAGACCTATTATCAACGTTTCATGGTTTCTTCTATTGAGGTAATCTATCAGAGTTAATACTCTTTTAATATTATCCTGTGTATGCCTGTTATGTATGAAACCAGTTTAGTCGTCATTAATTATTTTAGATATGGGTATTTTCAATCTATTGACCATAATTGACATAAATAGTTTATAATCATTATTCAACAAAGAAATTGGTATATATGAGTTGCAATGATAGGGTCCTTATTCTCTTTTAATATAGGGGAAATTAGAGAATATCTCCAAGAAGGAGGAATATTTGCTAATGTTTGAACTTCAAGAAAGGTTTTATGTAGGAGAGAGATTATAGAAGAAGGGAACAATCTATAAATTTTGATAATTAAGCCATCTATTCCAGGTGCTTTATTAGACTTACTTCCTTTAATCCCATCAATAATTTCCTTTTGAAAAATAGGTTTTTGTAGATCTAACTTAAGTTTCTCAGGAATTCTTGTTATGTTGGGAACTATATTCTCTAACTTCTTACATTAATTTGCACTTATTCTATCTTTATGATGCTCTTCATAATGATAATTAAAAGCCTCCAGAATGTCCCCTATGTACAAGACTTTTTTTCCTTTTCTCTTCATGAAAGAGACTATCAATGTTATTAATTTTTGATTGTATCTTAACTTTCATAGATAGGTTATGCAGATGCTTAGGAGAGGTAGCATAATAATTTAATTTCAATTTTAAATAGCTAAATTAGTTTTATGTGATAATATTTCATTGTATTTCTTATTTGCTTCTTCTATTTTCTTCTTATTATCTGTAGCAATTAAGTTTTTATTAGATTTAAGAGATATTTGATTTTGGAGTTGCTGTAACTCTGAGTCTCATTCTTTAATTTTATTTTTGTACCAGCTAATGGTTTTACCATCTAGATAGACCTTAAGAGAATCCCAATCCAAAACTGTGTTTGCTTCACATTTGTAATTAATCTCTAAGAAAAGCTGAAGTTCAGAAGTTATGCAAGATTTAAAGTCTTTAATTTTTGTAATATATGAAAGAATCCTCAAAGTAATAACTAATTGATTGAATTTCACGTGTATTGTTAACAACAGGGAATTATGATCTGAAAAGGGACAAGGCTGTATTGAAAAATTCAAGATTTTAGAATAAAGCTCTTGTGAGATATACATTTTATCTATTCTAGTTTGGGTACCATGTCTATAGTCCTGGTGTAAGAATAGTAAATAATTTGGTCCCAAAGTATTAAAGGTATCTTTTAATTTAAACATTTTGTCCATTTTTTTAACTGTTTGACTGAGGACAATAGTCAAGGATATTTCCTATTGGTAGTTTCTGTAATATCTGTGATACAATTGAAATCACCTCCTAGTATAATATTACCTTTAGAAGTAGTTCTAATAAAATCTAAGTGTTTCTTAGCTAGTCCAACCCCCATACCTGGGAACAAGTATAAATTAACCAGGGTCCAAATTCTATTATTAAACTTAAGTATAACACTAGGAGTACTTCTTAAGTAAGGTAGCCACACAAATTGGTTCCAACAGTACAAGAAAGCCTGTATGAGCGCTTTCTTTCTTTTAATTCATTACATCCAAAAGGGAACTTCATCAGATAGTCTTTTTCCTTAGAATTGTTACTCCTCTGGTCTTATTTTTATAAGAAGATTGAGAAAGTATTGTGTATTCCTTAGGGTCCCTCATAAATGTGTCATTTATTTTAAAGTCTGTCTCTTGGAGGAAAAATTACTTGAGCCTTGTTTAGTTTAAGATACCTTAGTAGGTTGGCTCTCTTATATGGGTTGTTTAAGCTATTAGTATTTAAGGATATTAAAGTTAAATCCATATCAAAATTCTTTAAAGATAACAAATAATAAAGGAACTTGTATTAATAGAATCCTGTATAAATAATACTCTTCCTGAATAGACAATAGAATATCAATTGTTGTATTTTTTTTATCTCAATCCAAATAGCTTTCCCCATGAAAGATAAAAGTAAAACAATTGTGTCAGGCACTTCAAAACTAGAAAAACAGTTAAATAACAAAAAAATAGCATATTTCACTCTGATATAAACTTTAATACACCCTATACATGGAATAAGATACATTCCTAGTCTAGCAAACAAAACAAAGTCTGCTAGACTACCTATCCCAACCATCAACCTTTGTTTTTTCGAGCCCAAAAAAACAAAGTAAAAAATGAAGAATATATTATAAATTAAGAAAAAATAGTGATAAACAACTTCTTCTCTTTTGGCTGTTCCCATTAGGGTTCAACACAGCGGATCATCTGTTTCCATTTCTTCCTGTCCTCTGCATATTTCTCAGTCACACCAACTGCCTGCATGTCCTCTCTCACCATGTCCATAAACCTTATCTTAGGCCTTCCTCTTTTCCTCTTACCGGGTAGCTCCATCCATAACATCCTTTTCCCAATCTACCCATCATCCCTCCTCAGCACATGTCCAAACCAACACAATCTCACCTCTCTGAGTTTGTCTCCAAACCGTCCAACCTGAGCTGATCCTCTAATATACTGATTCCTAATCCTGTCCATCCTTGTCACATGCAGTGCAAATCTTAACATCTTTAACTCTGCCACTTCTAGCTCTGACTCCTGCCTTTTTGTCAGTGCCACCGTCTCCAACCCATATAATATATCTGGTCTCACTACCCTCTTGTAGACCTTCCCTTTCACTCTTACTGGTACCTGTCTGTCACAAATCACTCCTGACACTCTTCTCCACCCATTCCACCCTGCCTGTACTCTCTTCTTCACCTCTCTTCCACACTCACCATTACTCTGAACTGTTGATCCCAAGTACTTAAACTCATCCACCTTTGTTAACTCTACTCCCTGCATCCTCACCATTCCTCTATCCTCCCTCTCATTCACATACACATATTCTGTCTTAGTCCTGCTGACCTTCATTCTTCTCCTCTCTAGAGCACATCTCCACTTCTCCGGGGTCTCCTCAACCTGATTCCTACACGCACTACAGATCACAATGTCATCTGCAAACATCATAATCCATGGGGCCTCCTGTGTGATCTTGTCTGTCAACCTGTCCATCACCATTGCAAATAAGATAATAATAATAAGATAATAATAGTGATAAACAACTAATCAGATATTAATTCCAGTTAGGTTTTAGAGATGAGTTACATACACTATTATTAGAAACATTAAACATTTATACAGCAATTATCCACTAAGGAAGCAAGAGACATATTAGGATATATATAATCTGAATTTAGTGCTTAATAGACTAATGAAACATTAGCTTTATTAACAATCTAAATGATTACCTAAATACCTAAGTATGTCATCTGTGTTAGTTCTAATAAAAACTTCAAAATGGCAGAACACATCAAAGAATCATTTAGCATTTGTATTTACTTGTCCTCTGAATAAATCTTATCACGACAAACTCCTACTAAATAAAAACTTCACAAAAACTGGGTGTTAGCACATAGTGAGTGTGTATCATTCCCAGAAGATGTTAACATAGATTTTTAGAAATATTCCATAAGACATAGTTGTCCTTGATTAACTCCTAAACTTTTAGAACAGCAAATGTTTAAATAACTGACTAAAATCAATAATAATTAACTGGCATCAGTTAAAATGACAAAAATTAGTAAAAAACATTATTTATATAAGACTTACTATGGATAACAGGTCTTAAAAGTGAATGACTCAAAGACACAATTAAGACAGAGATAGCTGAAAATATCTACCATAGTAATAGGGTAATACTGAAACTCATCACTTGTTTGTTGTGTTATCACAAGTCATAGATATTACTGAGCTCTTGCCCCGTCATAAAATGCTAATACACTAAAAGACATGACTTTATGATAACTGAAAACATGACATCTGAAATATAAATAATATCTAGGATACAATAAGGAAATCAGCATATTAAATGCAAAGTAATTATAGTTCAATCAAAATTATTCATATATATATTTGCTAGGATTTAGTATGATGTTTGAGTATCCTTACAGTTATTACCATTAGTCATAAGCATTTCCTGTAAATGTATAAGCCTATACTAAACACTTGCTAACTGCATAGGAAAGTTATTTATAATGATCTATTTATAAAAAGCTCCAATATATTCACTAGAAATAGTAACCCTAATTGATTGTTTACAAGAAAAAATAACATTTCTGTATATATTTGATCACACAATATAGTCACAATATAGTCACTATTATAAAAGAGAACCATGAATATGTTTGTAGACAGTGTAGCTCATAAGTCTTGTAAAAGAAGCCTACTAAGCTATATTAACCAATCAGAGACTTGACATTCACAATTAGGCTTGCATATACACATTAGATGTAATGCAATCTGATCTGCATGCATAGAATGCATGATGTCACCAGCTAAGTAAGAAAGCTTCACTTCTTAAATTTCAAACTGACATTTTCCCGCCCAGCACGCTACACAGTTTCCTGACCTCACTTTAACTGCATCAGAAAGCCTACTTATTTACGGGAACAAACGCAAAGTTTAACTGTCAGATACTTCCAAACAGTAAAATAACATTCAATGCCAATGTGAGAGAAAACAGTACTTTAATATTAAACTCTACAGGAAACATAACTTGTAACCATTTAAAAAGTTTGTGCCATAAAACCTACAAGCATAAAACTGTCAGAGAGACCCAATTTATGTCAAAAGCTGGTAAACAACTTTTTGTTCACACAGGTACCAATATATATTCTGAAACAATCAGAAGTTATAAATATTAAAAAAAAACTAGCTAATATATACTAAATCATAGATATGCTCTATTATCCCATGTATCAAAAACAGTTTTGATACATAATCTAAGCAGTGACTATGCCTGTGAAATAACTCAGAAGGACATTTAGCAGGGCAAAGGGCTATCTATTATTTGAAATCAAGCATGTCATCTTAAGGTCATAAAAGCAAAGGTAGCTTACTGTTCAATTATATCACTCAATAAACCAGTAATGTTATGCTAAAACACTAAAAGCATAAACAGTTATTTAATTTGTATATGAACAAAAAAAGTATAGAAATGAGAAAAGCAAAAAGAGAAAGAAAAGCAATAAGAAAAATATTGTCATGACATACCGTACTTGAAGATTTAGCAAGCATAAAACAAATTAAAGTCCTGTTGCAGTAGATGCTTTGAGAGATTTAATGGGAACAGCAATCAGTTTTTTTGTTTTTTCTTTTTAACATCAGTCCAAGAAGATTTATCAGTAACTCTCTTCAGAGATACAGATGCCCATTCCATATCTTCAGGTAAGGAAATAATGTTATTGTTTTTAATAAAGGCAGTGTCTTCCTCTAGTCTAGGGCATTAAATTATCTCATTTCATTCTGATATAGAATTTTTATTCTGCAGGAAAGACAAGCTGAGTTTTGATGTTATTCTGCTTCAACAGTTTTATAAATGGCCAAGCTTTTTCCTCTGTTCCAAAACCCTAGTAGAATAGTCATTATCAAACCTAAATGGGTTTTGATTAAATTTTAATGGATTTTTCCTCCAGGCAGATTTTAGGACCACCTCCTTGTCCAAATAAGATAGAAGCATTATGACTATTGATCTGGGAGGAGTAGAGGAGGATGTTGACACTGGCTTTCCTAAAGCTCTATGAGCCCTTTCAATACCAAAGGACAGACCCTCCTTTAAATCTAAAATCTCTGGAATACAGGTATTCAGGAAAGAAATTATATCTTCTCCTTCAGCTCTCTCAGGGATGCCAACAATCCTTATATTTGACCTTCTCTCCCTGATTTCCAGGTCATCCACTTTATTGAGAAGCCAAATATTTTGTTTGATGAGAAAATCTTTCTGTCTTTCTTCTTCCTTCAGTCTTCCATCAAGATCATCCAGGGATGCTTCTAAGTGTGTTATTCTGGAGTGATGCTGCTGTATAAGTTCCTTGAGAGAATCTGTTTGTTTCTGACAATTTTCCTTGAGGTTTTGTAAATTCTCCTTAAAATCATCCCGTTTTAGTGAGAGTTCTTGTACAGCAGATGTCACGAGCTGCATTTCTTTTTTTAAAGCCATGTCAGAATGAGAAGTCTTCGAAGTGCTCATCTCCACAAATGATATATTCTCCTTTATAATTTGACAGGAAAAAACTTTCCTAAGTTCACCAAAGTTACTAATAATATAGTTTATACGTTCATCTATCAATTCTAAGTATTTTTGCTAAAATAAAATAAGTTATTTCCTGTTTTTTTATATTAGTTTCATGGAGCTCTGAAAAACTGCTGCTATCAGTTGGCCATCTTGGCTCCGCCCCTCCAGAAAGGAAATTTTCTTTGTAGAATGGTCAATAAAACTGTAACCTGTAAAGCAACACTGTAGTGCAAATACCTTATGTGCCAACAAGCTTAGAGCAGCTAGTTGGGAGATGAGTGTCAATACCTACAGATTAATAGAATTCAGTATTGTGTAAACATTAAAGTTAATACAATCTAGTACTGTTTAGCATAATTTGCCCCAATAAAGCACTGCTATTAATCTGTACAAACAAAGCACTCTTAGTAGCCTTCTAATCCCAATACTCCACCACCTTGTAGCTCACAAATCAAAGGACTGGACAGTATGGACATTCAATTTCCTAAATTCTCTATAGCCAATTTGGTGGATGTGGACTTCTTGAGACTATGTAGTAGTTCTCTGTGTTTACTGTCAGCCACTTAATCCTTAAAGAATCAGACACAGTAAGTGAGAGGTGTACTTACACAGTGACACTGGAGGCTAAACTCTTGCATACTAGTCCACATCATGTTGCCAAAACCACACACAACACCCACCTCATATAGTACACAGCACACACACAGATTAATATATACTGAGGCACTTAAAAGCAATCTTCCTAAACAACAAAGATCACCCAGACCACCAGCTGACTGCTATCAAAGCTATGCCTCAGCAAGCACAAAGGCATTAAAAAAACAACTAATGTCACACATACTGTCACTCTCAGTGGAGCCCCAAACACTAAGCCCTAAGGCAAGCAAACACAGTTCCAGGACTCTCATCAAAGGTGACTCCATTGTAAAATATACTGATGCCCCTTTAACCAGGGTGAGCAAGGGGAAGATGACTGTTAGTTGTTTATCTGGAGCAAGGATCCACCAAATTTCTCATGCACTCAAGTCATTACTCCACAGGAACCAGTATGATTCCTTCATAGTCCATGTAGGTGTAAATGACCTGAGATGTACCTCCCTGGGCTATATGAAGACAAACATTATGGAGCTTTCAGACTGCATGTCTTCGGCTGGTATGAACCTAGGACTGAGCAGCATATTATCATCACTGGGGATGATGCCACAATATGAGCAAGGAATGATTGATTTCAACAACTGGCTGTCTTTCTGATGTCATTCTAAGGGGATCCAATATTTGTCAGCTTGGAAGGTCATGGTCAACAGACCATGTTGCTTTGCCAAGGATGATCTACAGTTTTCTCCTCTAAGCTTTCAAATACTGACTAAAACTTTATCCACACCCATAGTGCCTTTTTTAGGCAATGCCAAATTGACAAACCTAAGGACATAGCAACATCGACTAAACAGAACCTCAAGGTGTTACTACTCAATGCCAGGAGCCTAAATAAAAAAATACACTCCCTCCAAGCCCTCCTCACACCTGAGAATATGGATATATGTGCAGTTACATAGACATTGTTTAAAATAGATAAAAGTATGCCAGCAGTGCAAGGTTTTACTGCTTTCCATACTTTTAGACCAGTAGCTGCACAGACAAGGGCTAAAGGTGGAGGTGTCTTAATATACATCAGTAACAAGCATATCACTAGGGTGGTCAAACAGGATGATGTGCTGGAGTTCCTTTACATGCAGATCACTATATTCAAAATCCTGTACCATATTCTAGCCAGTTATAGGTCACCATCAATGTCCCATAAAGCTCACAGTGCATATTTGGACCTACTGGAGACTCCATCCAACATAACACCCTACTCATGGGAAACTTTATTACTCCTCCATGGACTGAGAATCCTACATAGCACAGAGATTTCTGGACTTCATAAATACAAACACCCTTGACCAAATAGTGAATACATCCACTAAAGGCTCCAACATACTAGACCTCATGCTCACAAATATGGGAGAAGGCTGCACCCCCCCCCCCACAGATGTCTCCTCCTACCTGGTAAGGCCCTACTGCTGTCTCCTTTGAAATTAAAGCAACTCCATAATCCCATTAAAACCAGTAACAGTTAGGAACTAGTTCAAGGCAAATTACCTGTTGTTAAGTAATGGTTTGTCAAAATTCAGTGCCCCTCCTAACTCCTGGGCTGTGGCGGTCATTCCTTTTCATAAGGGAGGACCTTCAGCAGATCCTGGAAACTACATACTTAGTCTGACAAGTCTTATTTGCAAAGGCATGGGAAGAATTATCATGGAAATTATCAACAAGGACATAGGAGACCTACAGACTCTGGATCCATCTCAGTTTGGCTTTGTCAAGAGAAGGTCGTGCTTACTGAATATTGTGGACTTCTTTGAAAAGGTCACTATGGTAATGGATGGGGGGGGAAACAGTGCATACTGCCTACCTAGATCTGGCTAAGACATTTTATACAATACCCCATTCGGGCATTGTCAAGAAACTTACAGAACTAGTTTTAAACCACTTTATAACATGCTAGATAGCTAGCTGGCTCACTAATAGGACTCAGGAGGTTAGAATCGGTCAGGCCACTTCCACAAAGAGGCTGGTTACCAGTGAAGTCTCCCTGTGCTCTATGCTAGGTTCACTCCTCTTTGACATTGGCTTTGACATCCAAGATGTAGATGCCAAAGGCCTCTGGCTAGTCACGTTTGCAGATGATTGCAAACTAGGAGAAGTCACTTTATCCCCCCAAGATGAGAACACTCTTCAGGAAGGTCTAATACCTATGAACTCTTGGTGCCAAAGCCATGGCTTAAAACATAACACCAAGAAATGCATTATAGTACCTTTTAGGAAGTCAGTCAACCCGGGTAACTACATAATCAATAGAACACTCTTAAAAGTTGATTCACTAGTCAGGGAGCTGGGAAGTCATGTAAATAGCAACCTAGTCTTTGACCAACAGGTATCCAAGGTAATAAGAAAATCCTTCTATGTTGCTCAGCTTATAACAATGGCATGGCATATAGGTCTGGGGAGGTCCTCATACACCTGTACTTAGCCCTCATCAGGCCCATCATAGAGTATAATACCTCCTTCGGTATGTGCCTGACCAGACACATACAGCAACTGGAACATCCACAAAGATTTCTTACAAAATAAATGCAGGGAGTAAATACAATGTCCTATATTGATCGCCTCAAAGCTCAGTATCATATAGACATTTGAGAGGTGATCTTTGCCTAGCATACAAGGCATCCCTGGACTGTGTTTAGGTGAACTTTTTGCACATCTGGAAAACAAAGAGCATCAGAAGTACTAAATTAAAAGACCTGCATTTTGCTTGCAATGTAAACAGGCCATATCGAAGAGACAGATATATTTCTCAGAGAATTCTCATTCTTTGGAACAGGCTCCCCATTCATGTTAAGCAGAATTCGTCTCCATCCCAATTTAAGTGCAACTTGTACAAACACATGGGAATTAGAAATTCACCACTGGTCTGGCTCTTATTTCTCTGATGGACAGAGGAAGTCAGTAATCACCCCCTATAAATCAAATATAAATCAAATCTGTGGGTCACATTTGCATTGCACTGCTAGACTTTTAATGGCCCTAGTGGTCATTAGCCTAGTATACACCTATGAACCTATGAACATAAATTCCCAAATCCTGAACAACTTGGTCAACTCAACTCTTAGGGGTGTATTGTCAATGTGGTAGGTCCCTGGGGTCGCCAACTTCCCAAATGATACAATAATGCATTTTTTGGCATTTAGCTTCAGTCTGTGATTCTGGCACCATTTATTTGTCTGGGACAAACCTTCCTACAGGATGGCTATCTCATTTGGGGATTCAAAGACCGCCCCTAACTAGCAGGCATCTGCAGACTTAGTCAGTCAGAACCCTTTGGTGTTGGCTTTAACTTCAGACAAGTAGATGCCAAACAGGAGAGATACCAGCAGTGAACCTGGGAGATTGCACTGGTAACTGGTCTGTTTGGGGTGGTAGCTTCCCCTATTTTGAACTAATTATAAGATGTGCAACATAGAAGGACTTTCTTACAACAGTGAACCAGCTGGCAATCCAGCAGGTAATATAGAGGTTTATTCCCCGTTTATTTAGCTTTTCTATTATGCCTGAGTGGAGGACTGTGTAAATGTTATGTCAAGGACAGGGTATGTAGGGTGTGCTATTTTACCTTTATCCATTGCTTTGTGACTTTTTAAAAAAAATCCACCTTGATGAGTAAGCAAGACCAGCCCTTGATGAATCCAAACTGAGACAGGTCCAGTGTTTGGAGGTTCTCTTTGTCCTTATATGACTAGTTCCATAATAAGTCTTTCTGTGGCTTTGCATATGAGGCTGGTCAGACTTATGGGTCTGTAATTTCCCAGGACTCGGGAGGTTCTCCCTTAAGGAGGGGAATGAACGCAGCTGTTCTCCATTCACTTGGTACAAAACATGTATGGTGGCTGAGGTTGAACAGTGTTGTTAGGGGTGTAGATAAATCATGCTTCATGCTATTAAAGATACATCCAGGGATATTTTCAGGACCCACTGATGCAGTATTTTTAACTTTTGATAGCACTTTTAAGACTTGTTGTTGTGCGATAATTAGAGGTAAATCAGTTTCAGATATATCTTTTGGGAAAAACAGAGGGGAGAGAGGGGTAAAGTCTGAGCTGAATTTACCATTCAGTAGGTTCACTATATCTTCAGCCTCAGTGTAGGTAACATCATTTACAATCAGCTCAACGTAGTACTGTGTTGTGCTTCTGGGATTACAAGCATAACTGCAAAAGACCTTCTGATTGTCTTTGGTTTGGGTAGCTATTTTACCCTCAAACTTGTCTTTAGTGGATTTTATTAAACTCCTGAGTTGTTTGTTTATTTCAGTGACAATGGTTCTATCATTCTGGGACTAATTCTTACTTTTGGTCAAAATTGTCTTTCTTTTATTGTAAAGCTTGTTGATATTATGATTCCACCACGGGGATTTTTTTAAGGTTTTCCCTACATTTGTGACTACAGTGTGCAACTGCTCCTATGCAGCTTTTACATGCTGTTGTAGTGTTGTGTTGTACACCTCTGCATATTAAGCAGAGTTATTTGGTTTGGGTGGGATTTGAATTGTGCTATGGCATCACTTCGGAGTAGGTAATTTGTCTCAGAGAAATTTCTAAAGGTACAATGGGTGGAAAAGGTCTCTGCTTTCAATTTTATTTCAAAGAAGACAGCTTTATGGTTAGACCTAACAAGTGACAAAACATGTATTTATTTAGCTATATTATAGAGCCTGATATTCTCACTATATCTGAAACTTGGCTTAAACCCAGCATAACAGACTCTGAAATTACACCCCTGGCTATAATATCATCTGTAATGACTGTATAAAGAGGAACGGTGGTATTATTGCTTTAATATTTCCCAACAACTACCATATTTCCCCCTATAACAAACCAATACCAAAGTTCAGTTCAGCAGAGAAGTACTTTCCTGAAAATAAACAAATATGTATTGCTGCCCTTTACATCCCTCCTGGCGACAATACAACTACACTAGAAGATACCTTACACTTGCTATTCATAGCAATTCCACAAGAAAAAAAAATGCTACTAGGTGATGTCAGTATCATTTGGTTGGACATAACCTTTAATTCCCCTATGTCTAGCATGAACTTATATATGGTTTCACACATCTAATTAATAGCCCCGCATATTATAGCACGATATCAAATTCCATTATTTTCAAACTTCTGTTATTTAATATTAATACTAACAAACGGAACACTCAATGAGTTGCAACAAATATCATAGACCATTAAAAAATTACAAACTGAATTAAATTAATGCAAAACTAAATGCAACATATGTACAAACATGAAGCATGGTAGACTGAATTAATAATAGGACAGTCCCTATGTTAGATTGAAAAGAATGATAAGGACTTGTCTTTGAATAACCTGATTTTTTAATGTCATATATTTGAAGGGGAAAAACTGATATAAAGGAAACTGAAAGATATGAGTAAATACATCAAATTTTCAGTAGTATAAGATGACAGGTATTTTGGACTTTAGTAAATAGGTAAAATATCAAATTCCCTAATAGACTGGATACTAGTATCAGACACTAGCAAATTTACCACCACAAGTACAATGTCAGACTCTCGGTGACCATCTCCTCATCTATACAAAAGACATCTCACAAATCTGCTTAATCAGTATGCTTATAAAACAACATGCAACCTGTCCAAGTTTAACCCAGAAATATTCATGAATACCCTATCATCTAATAAGTGGAACACTCTAAAAATCCCCCCCCCTTAGATGATGATGTAAATGAATTTAATAACGTTTTCCTAAATATCCTAAGTAGCCTTGCATTTCCTAGAAGGAATAGACTAAAATCAGATAATGTAACTTAGCTGCTCAAAAAGAGTGGAATGCTAATGGAGAACAGAGAAAAAAGTGTGGAAAAATGGCAAAAGTAGAAAACACCACATTATCCTGAAAACTTCAGAATGCTCTGCATCGATACTAAAAAGCAAACAGACAAAGACAAATCCTATGTAAATACAAGCCTAAAAAATGTGGTCAGCAATTAAAGAAATCTAACATCGCAACCAAAAATTAAGCCCTGACCGCTCTCCCAATAACTCACCACTCGAAACTGCAATAGAATTGAAGTCTTATTTCATAGATTGTATAGCATGCCTAACCAACAACTCCCCAACATCTAATCACAGCCCTGCCCAACAGCCACATCCACTTTCACTTTCAACCAGGTGTTATAAAACTTCTCTTAAACAAACATGCTCTACTTCAATTGTTGACCTTCCAGGCAAGTACATGGATGACTCCCTACTCATATGCACATCAGACAGCCTGGCACATCCCCAAAAAATTACTCATGAAGCTTTAACAGCCACTGAAGCATGGCTTTTTAACTCACAACTCCTGCTCAACCCCCAAAAAGCAAACTACTGATTTTTCCCCAAATCCTCCTCTCATGAAAACAATAAATAAATAAAATCTCCCATCTTAACAATACAACCACTGAAGTCACTTTTCATATCAAATTATTAGGGATGATAAAGGATGATAATCTTAAATTTGGCCTGCAATATACAAAATTGGATTAAAAAGCTCACCAAAAACTACTAATGCTTTACACAGCCAAAAAAGTTCTTACCAAAGCAACTAAAACAAAGCTTACCGCTACTTACCTCCTCCTCTCGCTGTTTATGGCACTCCTATCCTTACTAACCCCAGGCATCACAGAAAGCAAAACTTGAGCAATATTATAATAAAGTGGCTACATTTGTAGCGAATACCCCTTTCAGAACCCACCAGTGCATAGCCGGCTTTAGGCACCAGCGAACCCTGTGGTCACTGGAGGCCCCCAACAACAAGTTATCCTATCTTGGTATTTTGTAACTAGTCTGTCAAACCAACAAAAGGTAGTGCAACAATCTTGTGTACGTAATACACCAGGTGGGTAATAACTCCTATTTTTATCTCCTTTAAAACTCAAAGATATTGCTGGTCACAGTAACAGTGTTTTATCATGTAACAGGCTTCACGATTCCATTAAATACTGTATCACTGACATAGTGCCCTGGCTTAGTTAAAGCCTGCTGATGGACGTTCCCTCCAGTAAACTAACAACATAGACTGCTTTAGGTACCTGTAATACCCGTGGCTGCAGGGGGCCAGTTAATCATCCTTGACTGTGGGGGGGGGGTGATACAAAAGCTGCTGCTGGTTGGGGAAAATGAGGAGAAAAAATGTATAATTTTCAGATTATGCTCTTTAACCTGAACAGGGCTGTGATATGATCCTGTTACAATAAAGCTGATTATTGGACATGAACAAGGTAAGCACTAGAGAGATCAAGCAGCCCAGAGTGCCTGATCTCACTACAAACCTTGGCTTTTAAGAAGAGCTGATGCTTCTTATTTTCAGGGATTGTTTTCCCTTTCATGAAGTTTTATAAATAATGGCAGAGCATCAGATACTGTAACTCTCATCTTCTTTGCTGAAGAGTTCTGCAAAATGTCAAACATAACAGCAGAATAAAGGCTCAAAATCAGGAAAACATTTTAAATATTACTTCACCCCAGGGATCACTCCAGTGGCTCTACTTGATAGAGGCACTGGGAACTAATGTAGGGTGGCATGATGCCAGGGCACTTCTATGGGCTAGGCTTGTAAAGACTACAGGGCCATTAGCCTAGTACTCACCTATGAACCTATGAAATCTAATTCATTTAAAAAGTTAATGGAATAACAATTTTTGCATAAACATGCATTTTTGGACAATAAGAAGTATAAAACTATGACTAGATTTATTGATTGTCTGTAATTCTGACTGATTTATCAGCCTATCAAACTTTTTACAAAGGACAGAGCAAAATTATGAAGCAAATTCAGGGAACGTATGTGAAATCCAGGGCAGTAACAGGTATACATTAGTCCTCAATGAGGTAAATAAAACTGAATTACGTCTGCTGTTGGCGGCTGCTAAACAACAGTCAATGATCTGGTGGAGCAGTACCGGTGTTGCACAGTGTATTGCTATTTGCTGTATGGTTATTATCATCACAGTCAGACCTTAGAGGTTTTCACAGGAGATCATTATAGTTTGTGTCTGGGCTGGAGACAGTGTAGTCATTGTTTCTTTTACTTTTCTCATAGACCCTAATGATGTACAAAGAAAGTTACGATAGCTTGCGTACATGTAGTGTAGTGTCTAGGAGCAAGTAAGTAGAACGCATTACTCTAAGCATTATTTTATTTTCACTTTCCTCACAATTACACATCAGACATACATACAGGTGAATGCCTTTGGTGGTTAGGGGTGAGGAGTGAGGTGTGAGGAGCCATGGTGTATATATGCATGTCAGTAGTCACTTGAAATGCATGACTGTGGCAATTTGAACCTCTGCTTTCATCCCAATCTAACACCAGAGAGATGCATAAGCAGTGTATGACTTTTTTGGAGGAAGTTAGGGAGACAGTCAATATTACCTGATAGGACTTATGTAGCCTCACAACGATTACTTGTTAGCTTATTGTGAGCTACTATTTTGACAGCTTTGAATATTAAGCCTTGGGCAGAACTTCTGTCTTCCTTGAAAGAAAACAAAAAATGAATAAGACTGAAATTCTTTTCTTATTCTTGACTATTCCTTAGAGCACGATCGGATTAAAAGGTTGGGAAATGCTCTAGAAAGCATCCCAGAGCATCTATAACCCCTATGGCTTCTGGGGACACCGGCTTAATTTAATTATTTCTTTAATGGTTACAACTGTGCTATCTTGGTATGGAAAGTCGTGTTGAAAGAATACAAGGAAAACTAAACCTGAAAAGAAGCACTTTCTTTCCTTAATCATAATTTCTGTTCAAGCCATTATTGGATGAAGATGTTGCGTAAAAAAAAAAAAAAACTTTAAAATGTACTTCACAGCATATAGAAAGTTATAGCTTCTTGAAGACGCTGAAGAGTAAAGAAAATGTCAGAAAAGGAAAAAACAAGTAATTTGCATGATATGGGGAGCCCAAGATGGGAGGGCATAGGGGGAAGAATGGAGGATGTGTGTGTGTGTGTGTGTGTGTATGTGTGTGTGTGTGTGTGTGTGTGTGTGTGTGTGTGTGTGTGTGTGTGTGTGTGTGTGTGTGTGTGTGTGTGTGTGTGTGTGTGTGTGTGTGCGTGTGTGCGTGTGTGCGTGTGTGTGTGTGTAGGCAGGAGGGCTGAAACAGTAGTGCCTGGGGCACCATTTCACCTAAGTCCAGCCTGTACATACAATTATGTGTTATTGTTGTAACTATATGCCAGTAACTGTAAATGTCCCCTTGTGAGATGGGCTGTGACATTAATAGAACTTGGTGTCAGGATAGATTTGTGTCCCAGAGACTCCCCCTTCTGTGGAATAGACTCCCTCTCCATGTTAAGCAGAGTACCTCTCTAGCCCTCTTTAAGAGAAACCTGGACGACTGGCTAGGAAACAGAAAATACACCCCTGGGATCCTACATGTGTCCCTACTGGAAAGGGGTAACAGATGCTGACTTTGTGGGAACATAGGCGAAATTCTTGGATAGGCTTATAAGGGCCTCAGGGCCAATAGCCTAGTATCATCCTATGAACCTATGGGCCAAATAGTGTGGTACAGAAGTATGTTGTAAAGTAAATGCATTGTAGCTACAGGTCAGTCTGTGCATATTACTGCTTAAGGTTTTCAATATGAACTAAAAGGTTAATTCAGAGGGGTGGCAGTGACAGAGTGATACTTAAAATGAAAGTGCCTAAGGGCCCCCCAACTTGACATTTTGTGGGGCCCCCCCAAAATGCTAACACCGGTCCTGCACCAGTGTATATCACTAAAAACCATAAACTGGTTAGAACTGTCTATCAACTAACATTGTTTCTTCCCACTTGTAAATTTATCCAACATCCAACTGCTCTAAATAACATTCTGCACATCTTATCAAATTCTCCTGTCTGACCACAAACCTGTCAAATCTTCTGGGCATTGTCTGTACTCATACCATGTTGCTAAGGCCTAGAACTCCTTATCTTTATCCAAGTCAATACCCTTCCTCGGATCTATATTAAAATACCGAAATCTCACTTACGCGAATACCTAAACGCCGACACATAAACAGTGAACTGCGAGAACACCAAATGTCCTGAAGTGTGAAATTTGAAATATCGAATTCCCATAGGTGGCCAACGCTACCGCCCAGTACATACTACCTACCCAAACAAAATAAATAATCCGCACTTCCCCATATCTACACTTCACCCATATATCCCATATCCTAATCAAACATTCACTACACACAAATATATCTAACTATAAACAAACAACACCCAACTACGGGAAAAGTGTAATTTATGTATATATTCATCTACATAACTATTACTATACATACACTTAATGTAACCCTACTTCTAACCCTAAACTGTAGGTTGCATGTATTACTATATATGCACTTACCTTAACCCGCACCCTAGCCCTACGGTCAGTAACTATTGCACATTTACATTAGAGAGCTATACCAGATAAGGGCCAACTATGGGAATTTGATATATTCGCATAAGTGAGGTTTCGGTATTTTAATATAGACGCCCCCCCTCTACTCCTTTAAAATCATTCTGAAAGTCTTTCTAGCCAAAAATCTAACTATGTTCTTGCTCAACCCCAGGATAAACTATGTCCCTAAATATGAACAAGTACCTACTCTTACCTTGTACCACCTTTCTCTCCCTTCTTCACTCACTTCCTTACTTCAGTAAGTTTCTCTCCCCTGACTCTGTCTAAATATGCTATAACCTGTTTCTTTCTTTTACTTCATTTAGCAAGTCCTGTTTATATTACACTAGCTTATCATTAATTTCTTTAAACTGGCTAAAATTTCACTGAGTATTAAATCATTGTTGTATAAGTCTAATTTGGTATAATTATTTAAACTTTAGATATTGTTGTATTATTTTTGAAGATTGTGAAATTGTTGTCCTTAAAATGTCTTTGTAATACTTTGGAGCTTTTCTCCCCAGGCCTCCACTGAAAATGAGCACCTACCTAGCCTAAATTTTTTGTTAATCCTATGTCAATAAATAAATAATAAATGTACCAACCTTGATATGAGTCTCATCTGGATGAAGACTGAGGCACCTCCACCATTTTCCCCCTCCAGCACAACAGATAGTATAAACATCTGGAAAGCATTATAGCCCTGCAAAGCCAGAGTGCTCTCCACCATTTTAATCCATGTCTCAGTCACTACACAGACATCTACATCTTCCCGGGGGAGAAGGACCTTTAGGAAGTGGAGTTTCTTGTTTAGACTCCTAACATTGATCAGTAGCACCTTGATATTTTCCTTTGCTCACCTTATTATGTTGGTAGGTTTATCATGTTGGCATTCCCTAAAAAAGCACTATGGAGCTGGACAACATCTTTCCCAATAATTGAAACCACAGAAGAGACAAATGCCGGTCATTCCTGGTGAAGCAGTGTAGTCTGTTGATCTTAACTTCCCAGACTGACAAATAGTGGAACCCTACAAATAGTAGAAAATAAACCATCGTAAAGTGGGTCTACTTCAGTAGACCGAAATCCCACTTACCTGACTTTCAAAAGACAGAGATGAAAAACTCAAAACTCCTGAAGACTGACCACTCAGAACACTGACAGATCACTGCAGTTAAGTAGCCGCTTGCCCAATCCCGCAAACACACTAAAATCAAAGCAAAGAAAACCCACCCATGTGGGGGGCTGCACCCCACACCCCCCTAACTAAATATACCAACTCCAAGATCACACTACCACGGAAGTAGGGGCAAAGGTCAACATGCTGGCCAAGTAGTTACTTACCCACAGTGATCTATCTGTGTTCCCAGCTGTTGGTCTTCTGGAGTTTCAAGATTTCATCTCAGTCAGGTAAGTGGGATTTCGATCTACTGAAGTAGACCCCATAAAGCAGATCAGTTTTTGCCTTGCATGGAGGTCACCGTTTGACAGACCTTTTATATAACATCTTCCCAACAGACTCAGACAAATGCCTTTCAGTCTTTCCACTGGCACCCATGTAACTCACTTACTGCAACCTAGATGAATTGCCAGGTGGATATTATGTGGATCTCTTCTAAAAAAAGGATATTATACTTCCTGATCCCGGTGTAGCCTTTACAAAATAGGATATAACCACAACATCTTTAAAAGAAACATGCTTATGTTCCTGTGGGAGAAAAAAAATGATTTCTTATTGCAAAGTACTAGCTTGCACAGCATCAGTAATTCAGAATTATTATGTAAGTGTAGAGAATGTTTTGTGAGTCCTAATGACAGACATTGTTTATAAAAAAATGTTTATGACAGACGAGAGATAAATTAGGGAAAATATTTTAATTGTATAAGGACTTCAGACAAGAAATTTCAAACAATAAAAAGGTATTACTTTTTTATTTAAAAAAACATAAAATACCACAACGCATAAAGTCACATATATAAAGAAATAGGGGTTAATCTTTGTTTATACCCCCTTTTACGAATGTAAACATACCGAGTTTTATTATGACATTGAATTTTGTAGTAGAAAGATTATATGAGGATTTTAGATTAGAAAAACAGAATGTACATTATAACCTGAATAAGGAACAATGGATAGCCTTCAAAGCATTGTGTGCAGATAGAAGGTTGGTAGTAAACGATCGGATAAGGGGAATCAAATAGTGATTTTAAATCATGTTCAGTATGTTGAAATGTGCCTTGTCCATTTAAATGAAGAAAAAGTGAATGAAAAGTGTAACGTGAAGTAATATGAAGAAGCCATGAAAGAATATGAAGCTTTGCTTCAGAAAGGTTTACATTCGGGATATTTTACTAATGGTGACCTGAAAAAGTCTAGTATAGAAAATACATGTATATCAGAGTTTTATTGTCTACCTAAAACACATAAAGGACTTAACAACCTTAGTGGAAGACCAATAGTCTCAGATGAAAAATATTTTTAAAAAAATATATGCATTTTGTTACGAGTATTTAAAAACATATGTATTTGCTTTACCTTCATTTATTAAGGATAGCCAAGATTTTTTGTATAAAATTAGTAAGAAAGTTTGGAATCATAATATGTATTGGTGATGCCTAGATGTTAGTAGTTTGCATACTAATATAAGACATAAGAATGGTATTAAAGCACTCCTTTATTTTTTGTGTGACTTACAGATTTCTGTTTGAAAAATAATTATTTTTTGTTCAATGGTGAGATTTATCACTGACTGCAAGGAACAGCAATGGGGTCAGCTTTTGCCCCTATGTATGCGAGCATTGCAATGGCAAAATTTGAAGCAGAATATATATATAATATGTATATATATATATATATATATACATACACACACACACACACACACACACACACACACACACACACACACACACACACACACACACACACATAATTTTTATAAAAGTCAGGTTGTCTATTATTTTAGATTTATAGATGATCTGATATTTCTGTGTGATGGAAATATAGAAGAATTTCAGTCTTTTGTATGTGACTTGCAGGATTATAATTTTGCCTTCAAATTTGATGGCATACAAATGGGACAGAAAGCTACTTTTTTGATGTAGATATTAATTGTTTGGAGACAACAGTTCATAGGAAAGGAAATTTGGCCAGAATAATACTTTTTTATATGGTACTAGTTGCCATCCAGGCCATTTAATTTCTGTATTGCCATACAATGAATTTTTCAGGCTAAATAGATTATGCAGTTCTGATGATGTATTTGAAAATGAATTATTAATGGCAGAAAATATGTTTATAGAAAGGAGGCATGATAGGAAAATGGTAGAAGAATCCAAGAAGAAAGTAATAAGAGTATCGATATGGAATAACAGTAAGAGATGGTAATGTTTGGGGGAATGTGATAAGGGAGAATGAAATAGGAAGGAAATATGTAAATAATGAAAAAATAAATGAAGAAGGAAGCAGAGAAGTATAGTTTGTTACCACAGCTAATATATTGACAGAAAGTATAGTTAAGGAAGTTAAAACATATTGGGAAATGGTAAGAAATGATAAAGATCTGAGATATTTGGTAAAGAGACAGGTTAAGGTTTCTTATAAAAGGAGTAGAAATCTGGCAGATATGGTGGTACATAATCGTTTTGTACCACCAGAGGTCACTATAGATTTTAACCCTATAAAAAATAGAATGGGAACCATAGCTTGTAAAAAGTGCACAGTTTGTAAACATATAGTAAACACTTTTTCAAAAATGAATGATATAAGGTTTACATCTAGGGCCTTGTGTACGTGTTACACAGAGGGAGAAGTTTATATCCTAAGATGTAGTTGTAACCTTTACTATATAGAAGAAACAGGTAGAGCGTTTAAGATCCTTCTACAAGAACATATACGGGACATTCAAAATCAAAAAATGGATAGTCCCTTAGGACAACACTTTATGACTGCACACAATGCTTAACCAGATTGCTTAGAAGGGTGTATTTTAGAAAAAATAAAGGTGTCATTGGGAGAAGGCTTACATATTAAAGATAAGTTAATGAAGAAGGAAACACTTTTTATTTTAAAATATAACACTCTGGAACCCTATGGGTTAAACAAGGAATGTAATTGGAACTATGTAATTTAATTAAGTGTATGATGAGTTAATTGTTTGATGTTATTGAGTATGTAAGATGTGAAGCATTGAATGAATTTTGTACTCATTGAAGGCCTGGTGCTGCAGCTCTAAGTCTGTATTAAATCTTGGTGAAATTATTTTGTGGTCCATGACTTTATACATTGTGGTATTTTTTGCTATTTTACTGCCTTGCTGCTGTGTTTTTTTACTATTATTTTTTTATTTGTCTGGTCACATTTGTTTGTGAATTGTACAGTACTGACTTTTGGCAACAGAGTAAATAAATATACCAATAAATCCTCAACTGTTGTAGTATTTTTTTAAAAACATCTTTATTAATTCATATCATCCTAATTTGCAACACAAGTTCTCATATATTAACAGAAAAGAAAACAAACCTTAGTAACTGTATCCATTATTATTGTCAGGCAGTACACATATGTTTTCCTTTTAACAATTTTCACTGTCCAGTATTACAAAAATTACTCAGTTCTTGCCTTCCCTGAAAACTGCCTCCTCCTCATAGCATTATTCTGCATGTACTATTCCCAGAAATGTCATTTATTTCTATGAAATGCACTCTTTCCCCATTCTAAAAATTACAACTCCAGTTTATTTTCTTTACAATACTCAAAATGTCTGTCACAGTTGGCATAGGTTTTGATTTCCATTTTTTAGTTATTCATTTTTGGAAGCTTAATAAGACATTATATGTCAAGGCAGTTCATGTTCTGTAACAAGGCTCAAAAGAATAAAATGTATTCTCTAACATTTTTGTCAAAGTACTTTGTAGAGAATGTTTAAAATCTTTCAACTTGTTGCATTTCTCTCCCCTGTCCAAAAAAATGTTTCCCTATCATATTTCCAATGTTTTCGATCTTCCTGAAGAAAAGTCCTCTGAAGTCTACTTTGGGTACAAAAATACCTGGAAAAGTTCCATGCAAAAATCCTAAGCCTTCTGGACTTTTTTGCTCACTTGGGAGCCCTACAGAGTTCTTCCACTGCTTCTTTGTAATCTGCCTTCCTATTCTCTTTCCCTGAACTTGTTTAACCTCCTCTGTCTGATTCTTATAATTACCATGCAATATTTTATATACCCTAATAATTACCCCTTTTTCCCAGCATCTTCAGCTCTAGAATAGCTGTTGTAGTATTGTTGACAATGAGATCGGAGTCTTTGTATTCTTAAGTTGTGCAGCAAAGAATGCTTGTAGTCTAGACATGTAAAGTAAATAATAATGCCTTTAGCCACAGTATTTTCATCAATGGTCTATCCGCGGTGGTGCAGCGGTAGAGTTGTTGCCTCACAGCAAGAGGTTCTCCTGTTTGATTCTCGGCTGGAGAGCAGGAAGTGTCTTCTGTGTGGAGTCTGCATGTCCTACCCGCGGTCGAGTGGCATTCCGAAAGACATGTGTGAATGGGCATGCCTTCGTTGAAGGTTGGGCATCAAGCTGGCAACTCGGCACCATAAAAACCTACTGCCAGTCATTAGCGGACCGGAGTTCCGCTGTGCCGACCCCTAACCGGGAAAAGCCGAAAGACAAACAACAGCAACTGAATCAATGGTCTAGTAAAAAATGCTTTAATGTCATTAAAGCATATTTTACCAGAGTATTGTTTCATTGCTACCTACTGTGTTTCCGCATAAGTGGCAGTTAGTTCAGAAATTTGCATATTATACAATGACCACTCATTGCTATTCAAAGACAAGCATGCTGACTGGACAGCCCACCAAGTGCACCCATTGTAAATTGAGCATACCAAGAGAAAAAAGTCCAGCTGCTTAAATACCATTGATAGGCTAGGTTTGCTGTTGGTATATGCCGGGGACAGCAAAATACAAGTAAGATCAGGAATGTTCTGCAAAAATAAAGAAACAGAAACATACCTAATTTTCCTTGCATTTTTCCACTGTATCTCATACAATCTTGATTTTTTTAAACTTAAAAAAAAAAGACAGCAAAGGAGATTCTGATGTTTCAGTTGCTTCTCCTGCACTGCACTGATGTACTGTATAAGCATGGGAATACAAGCCTCACATGTATGTGCAGTACACCAGTAAACAAGGCGCAACACAGAAGAAGACTCTAGTACCATTATACAAAGACATTATTTAAAAAGATAAGCAATTTCTTTCTTTAATGATGTCATCATATAAGAGAAATATTCCAGTCCAGTTTGTGGATATATTAGGATTTACCCAAGGTTGACTTGTTTAATCCCTCAGGCTTCACTCTTACGATCAGACCACCCCAACAACATACCCATGCACAGCCATGGATTATTGCTTAATTATTCCACTGTTTGAAGTAATGTATTACACAGAATTCCACTACTATGAGCAACAGTTCATAACAAGTAATGTCCAGTATCATTACAAAAAGTCAAACATTTGTTTGCTGACCTTATTACAGCATTACCAAATCTAACTCCAGACACCCAGCATGACACTACTGCACTACTTTCCTTCCATACTGATTATTTTAATTAGCCTGTATACCATTTCAATATGCTTATGCATACTACATACTACAGCTGCAGTGACAGAAATTTGCACACCCAGAGTAATGCTGCACTAAGATTCCAGTAATACGTCCAGCAAACAAACCAGTTTAACATGGGAAAGCACTGCATCTCTTCTGTCCTGTACTTTTTGCAATAACATTGTGAGGTTATGTTTATCTCTTTCATGAAATGTAAAAAAAGATTCAAATCATTTGCACACTGCTCCCACCATCTACCTGATTAACATGATAGAAATATCCCTTTAATTTCATCCACTACAGTATATCTACAGGTTGCCAAGTTTACATTCCCCGAGCATCAGGTGCCTGTGTCATGTGACACTGAGGATCAAACTGCCAATGGCTGCTTTTCATAAGAAATCATTGCTGGTACAATTTCTAGATGGACACCAGCAGTGATTTCTTTGGGATATTTCACTATTTTTCATGTTTATGTGATCACAGAGCTGGTATGCATATGTTTATGAGGTGCAAAGGGCTCACGCCCCATGGTGTATTCAGGAGAAATCATGTATAGTGTGACTTTTTGCACTTTTGGTGTTTTAAGAATTTGTGCTTGATGATTTGCTTTATTATCATACTATGTTTTGACCTTTCATAGTGAAACCATCTATTACAGTAAATGCACTTAATCTGTCAGAAAATCAGTCAGAAGTTTTGGTCAGTTTATAGACTGTTTGCCAATTGCCAAATCTCCAATGCATGAAGCAACAGTTGCTTATGTTGCTTTCATCTGCTACTTCTGCAGAGAAACACTGCAACATTATGCTTTCTTCTTTTGGAAAATCTATAAAAGGTTTTCATTTGTGCAGTTCTTTCAAGAGTTGTTCCATGTAAAGCAACATATTACATGCTGATTATTTAGCTCTACCAAATGATACGACTAACCTGATTAGTTCGGTACAAATATCAATTTGATTTCAGCCACTGCTTTGCACAATGGCATTATTAATTGTTGTTGTCTGTTTTGGAAAATCTATTTAGCAAATTTGTTGGGCAGTTACCATGGAGGATTAAGGCTCTGAGCTGTTAACAAGCTCCTTTCTGTAGTCCTTGGTACAGGGGTTTGATTCTGTCCACCCCATTTTCCTATTATGTGACTATGAGCAAGCCTCTTAAGTAGAAAATGCTCCTGGGACACTTTTGAAAATTTACATAAGTCCAGTGGGCTTGACTGGTTAACAAACTGACAAAATTAGAAGCTTTGGTCTATTTCATACTGCTTGCTTGAGGTCTGTCATATGAAGCAACATGCTGTGCTTGCACAGGCAGGCAAGACAACAAAAAATGTGTTGTATTTGGCTATTGCAATGTAACAAAAACTAATATGACTGAACACTTGTTCATTTCCTTGTGTAATTTTTTTCTGCTAAGAAAATTTTTCTAGCAAAACAGTTTTGTCCCCACTGTATTCCATCATGTTTAGTGCCATTCTCTATAATTTAGCCTGGCATCCTGCCTGAAGACATGTATGTTTTGGACCTTTAACATGCTTGAGAACCTGAACCCAAATCTGTGGCATGATTTATTTTATTATTGTTTTTAAAGAAGGGGCACTAGCCTTTGACATGTATGTCTTCATGGACTACAATTATTTATGCATCAGAATCTGTTCTCTGCATCTTCCAGTTTTCTTCTCTAATAGACAGCAGTCTGTCCTGAATCAATTCCTTTCCTTTTTCCTGTTCCCATTTAATTTCAACCATCCTGGTCCACTCAGTGACTGCCAACATTTACACACATCAGACAGATTGTCTTGTTGCCTAAGAGCAGTGTTATGCTAGACTTCCATTACTGTGAGGAGAAAGAAAATCATATCAAATAAAATATTATTTTCTTCTTCCCAGGAGGCTTCCTTGAAGGTATTTACTTTGGTAGTGCTCACAGACTACCCCATTATTAAACTATCTATCAAAACTCTCAGGAACAACATAGAAATGATGAGAACTGGTGATTGGACTGGATTTCAATGGGCATGATGGTGAAGGGAAAAGAGGGGATGAGGAAGTGATGGGTAGGTATGGTGTTAAGGAGAGGAATGCAGAAGGTTAGATGGTAGTGGATTTTGCCAAAAGGATGGACATGGCTGTGGTGAATACGTATTTTAAAAAGAGGGAGGAGCATAAGGTATGGATACGTATTTTAAAAAGAGGGAGGAGCATAAGGTAATATACAAGAGCGGAGAAATATGCATATAGGTGGATTATATCCTATGCAGGAGGGAAGTCTGAAGAAGAAAGGAGACTGTAAAGTGGTGGCAGGGGAAAGCGTAGTTAGGCAGTATAGGATGCTGGCCTGTAGGATGACGTTGGTGATCAAGAAGAGGAAGAGGAGTGTGAGGGCAGCACCAAGGATCAAATGGTGGAAGCCAAAAAAGGATGATTGTGAGGTGGAGTTCAGGGAAGAGTTAAGACATGCACTAGGTGGTAGTGAAGAGTTACCAAATAGCTGGTTAACTACAGCAGAGCTGGTAAGGGAGACAGCTAGAAGGTGCTTGGTGTGACATCTGGACAGAGGAAGGTGGACAAGGAGACCTGGTGGTGGAATGAGGAAGTACAGAAGAGTATACAGCAAAAGAGGTTGGCGAAGAAGATGTGGGATTGTCAGAGAGATGAAGAAAGTAAACAGGAGTATAAGGAGATGAGGCTATGGTGAAGAGAGAGGTTGCAAAGGCTATGGATAAGGCATATGGAGAGTTGTATGAAAGGTTGGACACTAAGAAGGATGAAAAGGACCTGTTGGACGATTGGCTAGACAGATGGACAAGCTAGGAAAGATGTGCAGCAGGTAAAGTGATAAAGGATAATGAAGGAAATGTAGTCACAAGTGAGGAGAGTGTGTTGAGCAGATAGAAAGAGTACTTTGAGGGACTGATGAATGAAGAGAATAAGACAGAGAGAGAGAGACAAGGTTGGATGATGTGGGGATCTTGAATCAGGAAGTGCAATGGATTAGCAAGGAGGATGTAAGGACAGCTATGAAGAGGATGAAGAATGGAAAGGCTGTTGGTCCAGATTACATACCTGTGGAAGCATGAAGATGTTTAGCAGAGATGGCCGTGGAGTTTTTAACCAGATTGTTTAATGAAATCTTTGAAAGTGAGAGGATGCATAAGGAGTGAAGAAGAAGTGTTTTGGTACCATTTTTTAAGAATAAGGGTGATGTGCAGAGCTGTAGTAACTACAGAGGGATAACATTGGTCAGTCACAGCATGAAGTTATGGGAAAAAGTACTGCAAGATGGTTTCATGCTGGAAAAGAACACTACAGATGGCATGTTTGCATTGAGTCTTTGTGATCTTAAAGAAAGCAAATGACAGGGTGCCTAGAGAGGATTTGTGGTTTTGTATGAGGAAGTCGAGAATGGCAGAGAAGTATGCAAGAGTGGTACAGGATGTTCACGAGGGTAGTGTGACAGTTGTGAGATCTGCGGTAGGAATGACAGATGCATTCAAGGTGGAGATGGGATTACATCAAGGATCAGCTCTGATCTGAGCCCTTTCATATTTGCAATGGTGATGTATAGGCTGATATATGAGATTGTATAGGAGTCCACATGGACTATGATGTTTACAGATGACATTGTGATCTATAGTGAGAGTAAGGAACATGTTGAGTAGATCATTGAGAGGTGGAGATGCTCTAGAAAGGAGAAGAATGAAGGCCATCAGGACTAAGACATAATATATGTGCATGTGACTGAGAGGGGGGATAGAGGAATGGTGAGTATGCATGAGTAGAGCTGGCGAAGGTGGATGAGTTTAAATACTTGGAATCAACAGTTCAGAGTAATGGTAAGTGTCGAAGAGAGGTGAAGAAGAGAGTACAGGCAAGGTTGACTGGGAGCAGAAGAGTGTCAGGAGTGATTTGTGACAGATGGGTACCAGTGAGAGTGAGAGGGAAGATCTACAAGAGGGTAGTGAGACCAGCTATGTTATATGGGTTGGAGACAGTGGCATTGACAAAAAGGCAGGAGTCAGAGCTGGAGGTGGCAGAGTTAAAGATGTTGATTTGCACTGGGTGTGACGAGGATGGACAGGATTAGGAATCATATATGAGAGGGTCAGTTCAGGTTGGATGGTTTAGACACAAAGCTAGAGAGGTGAGATTGTGCTGGCTTGGACATGTGCTGAGGAGGGATGCTGGGTATATTGGGAAAAGGATGCTAAGGATGGAGCTGCCAAGTAAGAAGAAAAGAGGAAGGCCTAAGATAAGGTTTATGGATGTGGTGAGAGAGGACATGCAGGTGGCTGGTGTGACAGAGCAAGATGCAGAGGACAGAAAGAAATGGAAGCAGATGATCCGCTGTGGTGACCCCTAATTGGAACAGCTGGAAGAAGAAGAAGAATTTTGAGTCACCAAGGAGAAAAATCTTCTGTTGCCATCTTGTATCTAGTCTAGCCATAACACAATAAGAGGATTACCCTCACTGTATTTTATTTACCATCCAAAGCTTTTTCTTCCCACACTTCCCACAATGTTCCACATTATGACATCACTTTTTCCTTCCTTCTGCTTAAGAGTCCTTTCATCACTGACTTAAAACTACAGCACCATAAATCATAGCTTTCTTTTGAGTAGCAGTGTATTTTCTGATTGCACCATCTAGGCTTTGCTGTTTAAGAGCTGTTAAAGAACCTGATATGGTTCTCTTTTTTTAAAAAAATAACCAGTGGCTAATTTCATTTAATTTGCGCAGCTGTATTTATTCAACCATGCCAGACATTAATTTTTCATTAGGTAATAAAAAAAGATGAGGTTAGTTAAAAATTATCATAAAATATTTAGATTCCTGTTATGAAAAACAAACAACATTCACCATAAAAAAAAGAAAAAAAAAACTCCAGAAACTGTACAATTCACAGAAATCTTGGATTCAGAATACTATGGCTGTAAGTCATTTAGTGAAAAAAAGAAAGTGTAATATTGTGTCATATTATAGGGAATTCTGTGAAACAGAAACCTTGTCTTAAAAATAAAATCACAGCAGAGTGGCTTACCCCATGAAGCCATTCTTGATGGAAAAGATCTAAAACTGCATTAACTTCTTAAAGTGATGGGTACAAAAGCATTAATACTACATATACATTTAGGCAATTATCACAAAACTATCTTCCCTGGCAGTATATTTTTACCTTTATGTCACTCTGACTCAAATTAAGCTCAGCAGGCTCTTATATTTAATAGTAATTAATAGTTTTGGATAATATTCTCAGACATTACACAGTAGCAGTTTGTCTCTGATATCCTGTCCTGCCTTTTATAAGTGGTTCATTTTGGGTTATTTCTGCTTATTATCTGAGCTTTGCTCTGGTTAAAATCTACCTGAAATCAACTGGACATATACGTGAATTTAAGTACACTTTTATTTGTTCTTTTTCATATAGTTCTGTATTTAATTTATTCATTTGTGTTTTTCACTGAATATTAACTCAACTGAAGTTGTGGCTGTCTTTCTACAGAGTACTTTTTAAAATTTCTGTGTAGCCATTGATAGCAGTGGGGGTTAGTTTCACCTCATCACTGATATCCTGTCCTGCTTTATATAAGTGGTACATTTTGGGTTATTTATGCTTATTATCTGAGCTTTGCTCTCGCTAAGATCTACTTGAAGTCAACAGGATGTATAAGTGAATTTAAGTACACTTTTATCTGTTCTTTTTCATATAGTTCTGCATTTAATTTATTTGTGTTTCTCACTGAATATTAGAATATTAACTCAACTGAAAGTTGTGGCTGTCTCTCTACAGTTAGTACCCCAGCCACCTTCCCTGTTCTTATTTTGGTATTAATGTTGGTGGCTTTGAAATTGCCTGCCCCTCTTGTAAATTTGTATTTGGATACTCCTTCTGGGCCCATCTCATTTGCTCACTCAACTGAGTGCAGTGAGATCATATTCTGATTTCAGGCACTCCTACTGTGTACAAAGAGAGCATTTGGGAAGGACAACCCCTGTAGCCTCTTAATCCTGCTCTGTTCCCTCCCTCAAAAAAAATAAATAAATAAAAAAATAAAAGTAAATAAATAAATAAATAAAATATATACATATTTTATTCAGCTGCTCTTACTGTAGCTGTCTTAGTTGCTGTTCTGTGTGCTGTTATCTGTTCAGTCGCTCTTACTCTGCACTTATTATTGCTTGTTAGTAGCCTTCTAATTTATTGCCTTCTGCACTTGTTTTTTAGTCATTTATTAATTTATTTGCATTTATTTAAACTGTATTTTCAGTAATATTGCTACATATTCAAGTGTGCTAGCCTGCACTGCAATTTGAATTGTATTTACTGCTGTTTTAGCTGCTTTTCTGTAACAAAAAAAAATTCTAAGCTTGTTTCCTGCCTTTACTGTAAATAGTCTAGTCCAGATACAGACTTGCTGTATCTAGGAATGTTGATAAGCTTCTAAGCCCCCCAAGCCTTTCTGTGTTGGAGGGAAGCCTTCTAGCTTATCAGAGGGAGTGGTAAGCACTAGGCAGCCTATCTACCATAAGAAGAGTGGGTTTTGGCCCAGAAATTGTAGTTCATTGGCCATTTGGGCAGTTTTTCCATCTCTTTCTACTTTCTGGTTTAAAAGCCCATGTTTGCGTTTGGTCCCCACCTTTCCTGTAACTAGGGTAATCCAGGTACAGATTTGTTGTATCCAGGACTGTTGGTAAGCTTCTGAGCCTCCCAAGCCCTTCTGTGTTGGAGAAAAGTCTTCTAGCTTATCAGTGGGAGTGGCCCAGAAATTATAGTTTATTGGCAGTTTGGGAAGCTTTTCCATCTCTTTCAACCTTCTGATTTATAAGGCTGTGTTTGCACTTGTTTCCTGCCTTTCCTGTTACTAGTCTAGTCCAGGTACAGATTTGCTGGATCCAGGACTCTTTGTAAGCTTCTGAGCCCCCCCAATCCTTTCTGTGTTGGAGGGGTAGCCTTCTAGTTTATCAGTGGGAGTGGTAAGCATTAGGTAGCCTATCTACCACAAGAGGAGTGGTTCCTGGCCCAAAAATTGTAGCTATTGGCCGTTTGAGCAGTTGTTTTCATCTCTCAACTTTCTGGTTTAAAAGCCACACTTGTGTTTGTTTCCCACCTTTCCTGTAACTAGCCTAGTCCAGATACAGAGTTGCTGTATCCAGGACTGTTGGTAAGCTTCTGAGCCCTGCAAGCCTTTCTGTGTTGGAAGAAAGCCTTCTAGCTTATCAGTGGGAGTGGTAAGCACTAGGTAGCCTGTCTACTACAAGAGGAGTGGTTCTTGGCCCAGAAATTGTAGTTTATTGACCATTTGGAAAGTTTGTCCATCTCTTTCAACTTTCTGGTTTAAAAGACCATATCTGCGCTTGTTTCCCATCTTTCCTATAACTAACCTACTGGGAAGTACTAGAAAGCCTTAAACTGATACAAGGCTGCTAGCTTAGAAGAGAGACTTTGGAGTGATTAAGTATCAGTTTTCTGTACTTTCTTGCTGTACTTAACTGTTTTCTGCCTAAATGCTGATTTTCCAGTGTTTATTGTGATTCAAAAGCTTGTTTTTTTCACATATTGTACTTATTTGACTGCCTGCACTTTTAAAAAGTCGTTTTTTGTTTAAATAATTTGTTTAACTGTTGTAGGCTACACCCTAAAGTGCAATAGCCTTTTCTGATCTTTTGTAGTCATTGGAAGCTGTTTTAAGTGTATTTATTTTTACTGTTTTTGCCTTATCTTTTCAAAAAAACAAAAAAAAAAATTCCTTGTTTCCCGCTATTCTAAGCTAGTATAGTCCAGTTTTCAGGCTAGTGCTGGATTCAGGGCTGTGTTACAAATTTCTGAGTTGCCCATACCTTACTTGGATAGAAGGAAGTTTCTCTGTTCACTTGTGAGAGAGGGGAGGTTTAAGCAGCCTATCTGTCCCTGGAGGAGTGGTTCCAGCCCAGAAGTTAGTAGTTTATTGGCCATTTTGGTCTAATTTCTATCTCTTTCATTTCCCTGCTATAAAATACTCATTTGCATGGTTTTGTGCTAGTTAGCTAGGGTTAAATTATTCCTGGCTCCACTAAGTCTCCTCTTTAGTTTTTCTCTTGAAACTAGTCTAACTCTCAACATAAGCACTCAAAAAGCATCCTACAGACCAGCACTTGCACAGACCTAATAGCAAGCAGTAATATATCCTGACATTGGATTGCCCAGCAGGACAAAGCTCTTTATTCACCCCGCATCAACCAAGCAACTAAGCAGCTCACCCGACTATTCAGGCATGACCAAAGGGCAATTTCAGGTGTACTCTCCAGTCCAGCTGGTGAATCTGGGTATCCTGAGGCAATGTTACAACTGCTTCATGTACAGAGACAACCCTCTCCTCCAACCTCAAAACACTAACATATGCGAGAGATGCAATTATACAGCCAAACTGGAGGCCAAGCTATCTCCACCCAAGACTGGAACAGACAGTAAAGAGGAGAAGGTTAACACTTGCACCACAGCTCCAGCCACACATAGACCTACTAAACCAGCACTAGCAAAAAATACACATAAATACACAAAATCATACTCGGAGGCTCTAAATAAAAACCTGTAAAAGCATCAGAGTCCTCCAAAGCAGACACCCAAACAACCTGCACCTCCCGTCACAAACGAGACAACACATAAAACACAAAATCAGTGTGCCGCACAATCACAGTCCTTAAGGGGAAATGACATACCTAACACACTAGTAATAGGTGACTCTATAGTCAGGCACACTGACGTCACACTCACTAGGCTGGACAAGCAGAAGGTTACTGTTAGCTGCCTGTCGGGAGCCAGAATCCGCCACATAACACAAGCACTCAGGTCACTCCAGAACAAGTACAAATATGACTCTGTGATTGTTCATGTTGGTGTGAATGACCTGAGACATACTCCCTGGACTACATGAAAAGAGACATAGAAGAGCTCTCTGGTCATGTAGCCCAGGCTGGTATGACCCTGACTGTGAGTAGCATCCTGCCTTCACCAAGAATGATATCTCAGTATAAAGAGAAAATGATCAATTTCAACAATTGGCTAAACTTCTGGTGTCATTCAAAGGGGATCCAGTGTCTGTCAGCCTGGGACGACATGCTCAACAAGCCTCGTTGCTTTGCAAGAAACAGCTTGCACCTGTCACCCCTAAGCTTTCGAATACTGGCCAAGGCTCTTGCTGCCCCCATAGTGCCTTTTTTAGGCAAGGCTCAAAAGTCAAACCCACCTCTGTAAACAGCACAGTTAACAAAAAACTGAGGGTTATGCTACTCAATGTCAGGAATTTAAATCTCAAAATGCACGTGGTCAAAGCACTCCTCAGTATGGAGAATGTCAACATCTGTGCAGTAACTGAAACCTAGTTCAAGGATCTAGAGAGCACCCCAGCACTACTGGGTTACAACTTGTACCACACATTTCTGCCACAGAACATGGACCAAAACACAAAAGGAGGGGGTGTATCTATATTTATCAAGGATACCTACATCTCCAGGTTAGTGGTGCAGCATGATACCTCTGAAATCATCCATGTGCAACCAACATCAGGCAAATATGCAATGCAAATTGTGGCCTGCTACAGATCACCCTCCATGACCCAGGACCCCCACACCACCTTTCCGGAGACACTGGAAAACATGAAGGTCCTACTGAACACCATGATATTGGGTGATTTCAATTACCCTACCATTAACTGGGAAAACTACTCGAATACAAACTCCCAGGCCCAGTGCTTCCTGGAATTCATCAACTCAAACACCCCGGATCAGCTGGTAAACTCCCTTACCAGAGGTGAAAACATATTGGACCTGGTCATCACAAATATGGGCGACAGGTGTTCCACACCGGAGGTCAACCCGTCACTGGTTAGATCAGACCATGTCCACACCCCACCACCACCCCAACTAAGGAAACGACAGTAAAAAACTTTTCTAAAGCAAACTTCACCTTACTTAAGACAGAGACGGTAAGTTTTACAGACCCCATGCTAAAGGATAATGCTGCCCAAGATACAGAAACCTTTACAAATGCACTCTATGAGCACCTACAAGGATGCATGGATCGTGTCATCCCTAGCAAAACGAAGACTCACTCCTCTAAGAGAAGGAAACCAGTCTGGTGGACCCCTGCAATAAACAGGCTGTACAATAGAAGGAGGAAACTAGTTCATAAAAAAAGCAAATCCCAAGAAGGAAAGACATCCCTGATCAGTATCAGTAAGAAACTAAGGTCCCTCATAACATCATCCAAGGCTAACTTCGAAATAAAAATAGCCAAGGATTCAAAAGATAACCACAAAGCCTTCTTTAGCTATGTCTAGAATCTAAGTGGCAACTCACAGATATGCACTGAACTAGTGCAAAATAGCACAAAATATACTGAACCTACTGATATTGCCAACATCCTGGCAGATAGATTCAGTGCACACTCCACCCCCTCAGCCCCAAAAGGGCCCACAGCAATACCAGAAAAGTGTAGTGTCCTGGAAATCACAGATGCACAGGTGAAAATAGCCCTTTCAAAAGCCAAAAACACAGTGTTGATGGGGCCAGATGGTGTCCCAGGCTGAGTCTTGCATGGACTACAGAACAAACTAACCCCCCACCTAAACATGCTGTTCAACCTCAGCCTCTCCACAGGCTATGTGCCCATAGGATGGCACATAGAAATGGTTATTCCACTCCACAAAGGAGGGGCCACAACTGACCCTGATAACTATCGCCCCATAAGCCTGACTAGCCTGGTCTGCAAGGCTATGGAGCGCATCATCATGGAACTCATTAACAAAGACAATGGGCACCTCCAAACACTTGACATGACCCAGTCCAGATATGTTAAGGGCAGATCATGCCTACTAAATCTGGTTGACTTCTTTGAGACAGTCACCAAGGCCATAGATGAGGGAAAGGTTGTTCACACAGCCTACCTTGACCTCGCCAAGGCTTTCAACACCATTCCCCACTCGGATATTACAGAAAAACTCACCAGCCTGAACATATACCCCTACGTCACGAGATGGGTCGCCAACTGGCTTACAAACAGAACTCACACAGTAAGAATAGAGGGTGCCAGGTCTGACTCTAAACCACAAGTGGTGTCCTGCAAGGCTCGGTCCTGGGACCCCTACTATTCGGCATATACTTCTCAGAAGTACAGACAAACACAGGAGGGCTATAGCTAACCAAGTTCACCGATGACTGCAAACTGGGAGCCATAATTGACTCTCCGGCTGACACGGACATCCTCCAAAAGAGCCTTACTGAGACGGACACCTGGTGTCAAAGTCATGGCCTCAAGCTAAATGTCAAAAAATGCATATTCATCCCGTTTGGGAAAAACAAAACACGCACGAATTACCACATAGGTGGCAGCCCTCTTAATACAGAAGAGGTAATAAGAGATCTGGGGACCCAGGTGGATAGTAATCTCTCATTCGACAATCATATTGCCAAAGTAGTTAGGAAATCCTTCTAATTGGCCCATCTAATTACTAAAGGGTTCGCATCTAGAAATAAAGAGGTTATAGTGCCCCTCTACTCGTCACTCATCAGACCCATCATAGAGTACAATGCCCCATTTGGAATGTACCTCACAAGACATTTCCAGCAGCTGGAGAGACCACAAAAGTACCTCACCAAGAGAATTACTGGCCTAAAACATATGTCCTATGCAGCCCAATTGAAAAAAAAATGGCTGTACTCAGTGGCATATCGCTTACTCAGAGGTGATCTCTGACTGACTTACAAAGGCATGTCCAACTCAAAATTGATGGACATGCTCCACTTAAAGAAATCTAAGTCACTTCGAGCCACATTCTCTAGTGAGCTAAACCTCACCACAACAACAAATAGAACATGCTGGAGGGATAGATTCCTGTCACAGAGACTCCCCATGCTTTAGAACAAAATTCCAAACTACATTAGGCAGACCCCCTCAGTAACACTCTTCAAGAGAAACCTTGACGAGTGGATGCGTAACAGAAAATACACCCCTGGGATCACTTCATTGGCTCTGCTTGACAGAGGATCAGTTAATTAATCAATAGGGTAGTGAAAGCCGACACACTCTGGCTAGGCTGATAAATGCCCTTGGGCAGATAACCTAGTACCTACCTATGAACCTATGAACCTATAAAGCATTTCCAACCACAAAGATGACTTTACAGTTGATGTATGAAATTTAATTTTTGATAGAAATGAAAAGTGATGATATCACAGTTCTTGAAAAGAGCCCTGTAGTTGGAACATTGAAAATGTAAACCCAAAATATAAATGAATGACTACGGTAGGTATGTACTTGTTGTAGTCCTAATACAAGTATATTAAACTGGCAAAATGCACTTAACTTACATTGATAACACAAAGAGTTTCTCTTTGCTTTTTATAGAGTAAAAATGTATGTTTAGATCTGGGACATGACTGCTGTGCAGCTGCAGATGATGGGATGGATTAGGGAACATTTTGAGGACTGAATTAACCGATGGATTAGTAATTAATATGAGAGGCAGTTAAGGATCATTTTAAAGGAAACCTTTTTTTTCATTTTCGGATATGATATTAGCTATAAGGGGAGCACATTAGGGGCCAGAGCTAACAGACTGATTGTGAAGCTTGGCCACCAGTGTCATTGATGAGGGTACATAAGTATGATAATGGACATTTTGTTAAACTTTCAGAAAAAACATTGATACAAATAAATGCAGTAATGATGTTCTTCAGTTCACAAACTGTCTGTTGTAGACTCTGCTCCTGCCAGCATGAAGTATTTGGAAACCTGATAGCAGTTTGGCATCTCCACTCTCTGTTCTTGGCGAGGGGGGGGGGACTGCACAGTCTTTTGTTTTCAAAATGGGGAACTAAACAAACAGCTCATGTGAGTAGGGTCTACCTGAACATCTCTGTGACTGTGGCCTCAGGGGAAAGTATGCACTGGTCAGACAATCATCAAGCATATATTTTGGCATAAAAAAAAACTGTGTCCCCATACATTCATCGTGGTGGTGTTTAATCATGGGTTTTTTTTCCAGTTATGTTCTATGTCAGTTTAACAATTTAATACTAGATTTTGGGACTGGACTTTATTACATTCATGTGAGTGTATTTGGAGTGCCTTTGTTGCAGAAGCAATCCAAAAATGCAATCAAGATTTCTAAAACTTCTGCATAACTAAAATTCTATCATCCACTTTATCTAATTCAGTGAGTGTAAACAACTGTGAGAGTATGGTTCAATTTAATTCAGCTTGACTATTTTATTTAACTTCATTTTGAAACTGAAAGTCAAACTCCAAGCATCTCCTAAGTTACTGTGCATGTGTGCTTAGCTAGACAGTTACCTGAACCAAGTTAAAATTCCCAATCTGATTTGAAAGTTACTGAGTTTTTCATTTTCAAATCCCATAATTTTTACTGTCTTAACATTCTAGTGCCTCTTGTATCTCTTACTGATGCCAGAATTTTCTATTAGTATACTAATAAAATATCTTTTCGCTTCTCTAGCCTGATTTCCCCATACCTTCTGTTTACTTTTTCCTCTCTTCTTTCATTGTCTTTTTATTTTACTTCGGAAAACGGGCTTAAAAAGATAAGAACTCTCACTCATCTCTCGGAATTCTTATATGATATAGAACTATAGAACTACATAGACAGAGCCCTCTAGAACACATTCACCTGAACTATAGAACTACACAGACAGAGCCCTCTAGAACACATTCACCTGAACTATAGAACTACACAGACAGAGCCCACTAAAACACATTCACCTGAACTATAGAACTACACAGACAGAGCCCTCTAGAACACATTCACCTGAACTATAGAACTACACAGACAGAGCCCTCTAGAACACATTCACCTGAACTATAGAACTACACAGACAGAGCCCACTAAAACACATTCACCTGAACTATAGAACTACACAGACAGAGCCCTCTAAAACACATTCACCTGAACTATAGAACAGAGCCCTCTAAAACACATTCACCTGAACTATAGAACTACACAGACAGAGCCCTCTAAAACACATTCACCTAAACTATAGAACTACACAGTCCTCTAAAACACATTCACCTGAACTATAGAACTACACAGACAGAGCCCTCTAAAACACATTCACCTGAACTATAGAACTACACAGACAGAGCCCTCTAAAACACATTCACCTGAACTATAGAACTACACAGACAGAGCCCACTAAAACACATTCACCTGAACTATAGAACTACACAGACAGAGCCCTCTAAAACACATTCACCTGAACTATAGAACTACACAGACAGTGCCATCTAAAACACATTCACCTGAACTATAGAACTACAGACAGAGCCCTCTAAAACACATTCACCTGAACTATAGAACTACACAGACAGAGCCCTCTAAAACTCATTCACCTGAACTGTAGAACTACACAGACAGAGCCCTCTAAAACACATTCACCTGAACTATAGAACTACACAGACAGAGCCCTCTAAAACACATTCACCTGAACTATAGAACTACACAGACAGAGCCCTCTAAAACACATTCACCTGAACTATAGAACTACACAGACAGAGCCCACTAAAACACATTCACCTGAACTATAGAACTACACAGACAGAGCCCTCTAAAACACATTCACCTATTTGCAGAACTAAACCCATGTGCAGAAGAAAAAAAAATGAGTGCATTAACAAAGAAATTTGGTGGCTGAGGATACATAACCATTTGCACCCCCATCTCCTTCCTACTCTATGCAACCAATACTTCCACCTCTCCCCAGCACCCACCCACCCAGCCACACACACACACACACACACACACACACACACACACACACACACACACACACACACACACACACACTGTTAACATTGGAGTGAAGCTATGCCATAATGTCATAAAGCGCAATTCTCAGCAGATGGGCCAACACTGTGAAATTGGATATAGCAGCTTGAATCTCACACCTACCTCTTGACATTCCCTGACTGCTGGGATTAATCTGCCTCTCTTCTGCTTGGTATACTTGGACTTCCAAGATGACTGCACACTGATCAACAGCTTAATTTCAGCTTTCCCAGTGAGAAAACAGAAACTCAGCAAATAGGGGTTAGTGATACCATCAGCTTAGATAAAAATGCAGTTACTGACTAGTAAGTTCACTGCCTGGATGCCAACAAAGAAGAAATTTGGAAAACTTTAAAGAAAATTAACCAGAAAAGGTGAAAAAACACTGTCTGGGAAGAAACCAATACCTGTTTAGCAAAACACAGTTCAGGCTTTTGATTTGGTACAAAGGAGGACTTCCAGTAATTTAGAGGCAAAAATAAATCAAATGTACTCAGAGGTGATTAAAATTAAGGAAACACTGAAGGAATATATCAACACAAATAAAAAAGTCTGGAAAACATGGAAGAAGCTTTAACAAGCTATTCAATGAAACTGATAAACCTGCACAAATCAGAGGATGAAATAAAAAAAAAACTTGACTGAGAATAAGGCTTCTGAAGAAGAAATGTTTCAAAAAATGGTAGAGTTAGAAGACAGGCTGCACAGAAAAAAACTGGAGAGTTTCTGCTGTACCAGAAAAACTGAAACTAGCCAACTATATTAATTTTATGAAAGCATGAATAAGCAACTAGATAGGTATTCCACAGCAAGATTTGCTAATTGAAAGGGCACATTGAGTTCATGCTCCAAACCTTGCCATAGCCAAGACCTCTATTAGTAAAGATTCAATCATAGCAGCAGAAAGAGTTGATCCTGGCAAAACTATGACAGAGGGAAAAACGATTAAAAATTGGAGACAGCAAAATGTTTATGGAAAATTAACTGTTACCAGGCATAAGAGAGGCAAGTTAATCCCAGCAGTCATAGAATGTCAAGTATCAGGTGTGAGACTCAAGCTGCTATATTCAGCTGACTTCATAATATACTATATCTGGAGGATCAAAGATATTTTTGGATGCAGAACAGGTCAAGGAGGAAGTAACGTTTATCCACCAAAAAGTGAGCCAACAAACTGAATGGGACTCTGCTTCCCATTCTGATAATAAAACTCATAGAGAGACTTTTCCAGTGAAACCTTTTCCAGTGTTCCAATGGAAAATGAGTAAGAGACAGAGAAAAGTAAAGGAGTTGACTAGAAGAATCAGGAGTATCCATGACTTGAACCGGAGTCTGGTGTTGAATGATGGAGATGAACAGGAAGAAAACCAGCAACACTGAAATTTTGGAATAAATGGGAGACTATAAAGAATCAACAAGATTAGGGAAATATGACTGAGAAAGACTGGACTTTGTTGATTTTATAAAACTTGTGGGTGGACTACAAAGCATATTCTGCACTTTATGTCATTAATGTTTAGAAGGACACTAAAATGAAAAAAAGTAACTGCAAGTAAAACATTTTTTGTTCTTATTAGTATTTGTATAAAACTATTTCATGATATAAATAACGTTATATAGTAGAACAGTTTTTTATATTGTGCAGCCATGGGTATTTTAAAGGTGGGGGAGTCTTTTCAGTGACTGGTGTATGTGTTAAGATATTAAAGTAAACCAAGTATTTTTTAGTTGTAGGCAGAAAATGAAATAAAATAAAGAATGAGCTAACACAGCACTGTAAAAAAATGTGTTTAATTACATCAAGATAAAAAGCACTCATCTGTTTTTTATACATACATATATATATATATATATATATATATATATATATATATATATATATTTATATAGGTATATATGGATCTAGGATGTTTGATCGAAAGATCAAACGTCTGAATCCATAACCACCGGACACACTTTAACGAAAGCGCTTTCATTCAAAAAGCGCTTTCGTTAAAGTGTGTTAATAACCCCCCACTTAAATATTCTCCCTCTGAGACTGCACTACAGTGGGGAAAAGGGAATTTTCCCTTATCTGCACCATAGTACAGCCTCAGCAATAGGCATACTTACACAAAAGTGCTTCTTTGGTGAAAAGCACTTTCGCGTAAGTATGCTCGCCCTAAATGGATTCGGGCGTTTGATCTTTTGATCAAACATCCTAGATCCATATATATATATATATATATATATATATATATATATATATATATATATATATACACATACATATATATATATATATATATATATATATATATATATATATACACATATACATATATATATATATATATATATATATATATATATATATATATATATAGGCCTACTTCCTTTTAACAAAAACACAGTTTACTGAATCTCAAATCATGGAACTTAGACTGCTGAAAGTTCACTTGAATGATATTGATTTACATTGATCCTCACTTCTCTGTAACATAAATCACCACTTCCAGACTGGTGTTGCAGAACAGTTGCAGTGTTTGTCTTTGTTTTATTTGTTGAAACCATTACTGGAAAGTGTCTTACCTAGCAGTCAGAGCTTGTTGGTGTAGATTGCAATACATTGTGGATAAGGAGATTTACCCTTTTCCCACTGTATTGCAATCTCAGAGTTAGTATATATAATATGCAGGGGGGTGTGGGGGCGCAGACCTCCACATGGGGATGCAGGGGTCCTTGCCCCCACCCACACTGCAAAAATGTATGTTTTGGTTCCTTTTCTGTATTTTAGTGTTTCAGAGAACTGAGGTTCAGAATAATGCGGTTTCATTCAAGTGAAAGTTTGTAAGTCTAAGTTCCACTATTTGAGATTTGGTAAACTGTGTTCTCATTAAAAACAAGTAGACCTATGTATATATATATATATATATATATATATATATATATATATATATATATATAGATATACTATTTACTGTTTTTACCTTGATGTAATTAAACACGTTTTTATAGTGCTGTGTTAGCTGGCTCTTTATTTTATTTTATTTCCTACTTTTTAGTAGTAAAACAATACAGGCTTTACAGTATACCAAAAGAAGGAAGGCATAACAAAAGCAAGTTTAATTATAGGATCATAGGAAGTTACTAAGCTATTGGCCCTGAGGCCCTTATAAGCCTAGCCAAGAGTTTAGCCCCTGTCCAGCAGGGACACAGGTGCAATATCTGGGGTGTATTTTCTGTTTCCTATCCAGTTATCCAGGTTGTGCTTAAATAGGGATAATGAAGCACTCTGCTTGATGTGGAGAGGGAGCCTATTCCACAGATGGGGGGGTTCTCTGGGACACATGTCTGTAAGTTAATATGCTGTGATCTTGGGCTGCTGGAGTGGGGTGTAAAAGTGCGCTGATTACATTATATATAGAATTAAGATACTTTCCCTTATTTCTTAATGGTGGATTTCTAGATTAATAACCATGGCTTAACCTATAAGCAACTGATTTTTGTAAGCAGGTATGCTGGAAAAATATGACAAAATGATGAAAGCCGTGAAAAATGTTTCTCACGTCTTCAAAGATGTTAGCTTGTTTTTTTTTCTATTAGCAAATGTTCTCAGTCGGAGTCAAGAAGTTTGCAGTGGAAGACAGTTGTACATTCTGTTCTGAGTGAATTAATAAAGATTCCTTCATGCATTTGCAGAGTTGTTAGCTGTTTTTATTTAATTGTTGATTACTTTTACATGAAGACAAGCTGTCTACAGGTGCAAACAATTAATCTTGAGAGTTCTGAGCATTCTTTACTGAGGAAATTACAAAATTTAAAGGTACTATGGAAAGCACTTCAGTGATAAAAGTTTGAAATTATGGGAAGTGAATAACAGATAGCAACCTTACTGGTAACCTTAATACTTTAATGCATTTAACAGAAACATGTACAATTTAGTTTGATTTAAAGATAGCCAGTCAATGTTTTAGGGCTAAACATTTATGTTTTCTGAAAGCATGCAAGTGTTTTTTTTCATATCTGGGAGAGTAATACAAATAAAAAAAAAATAGACAACAGGTAGTTTAAGTAGAAACACAGATTGCAACATGCTCTTTAACATTCGTAACCGTAATCTTGGTTAGGTAATGTCTGTGGGTGCAGATGTTGATTTGGAGCAATTGTTCCTATTTAAAGGGTTACCTTTGTGTGTTTGTTCTAAGTTAATAGGAGGTGGGGTGTTCTGAATATACATACATATATATATTTGTTTTATGGTTTTCATGATAACAAAAAGTCTTAAAAAAACATGACATAGGTTCAAATGGAGATGAGGAGAAACAACTGTATATAATATCAACATGCCAAACATTAGTGTGTGCATGTATGACAAACGATGGAAATGCACATTAAAAACTGTCATGTATAACAGGTGAGAACAATAGTAATGGCTACATTATCTGTGTTGTCTTGGAATGTAAATTACCTTACAAGACTGCACAAAAAGGAAGCAATATTAAATTATATTAAGAAATGTGAAGCTCAAATAGCAATGCTGCAGGACACACATTTGGAAAATAATGAGGATGTGAATTTGACAAAGAAAGGATATCAGAATGGAGATGCAGCAGAATATCAGGGACAAAGAAAAGACAGAGAAAAAGGACAGTAATAATACTGATTACTAGAGGGACTCCAAGTGTTAGAAAGATTTGTGGTAGTAAGGGGTTATTAGCAAGGGAGGTGTACACTGCCATGTTTTTATATTTCACCAAAAACTGCTATTATGGATCTTAAGAAATTTGGGGAGAAATAATCAAGTTTCAGCATGGAGCATTACTTATAGGTGGGGACTGGAACTTAATTTGCAATAGTGAAGATGTATTAGGTGACCTAGAAGGGAAAATATAATAAAAGAGGATGCATCTCTGAAGAAATTAATGAAAATATTTGGTATGGAAGATGTGAATTCAGTAGTCGGAATTCAGACAGAGTTTGCATATTATTCCCCAAGGTATAATAAATGAGCCAGGCTGGATAGAAATTATATTTCACAGGAACATATGAATTTAATTGAAAGTTTGACACATGCACTGATAAAAACTAAGATAAAAAAATGCAGGGCAAGGAATTATAAATGAGATACTGGCAGTTTCCCACCTACCTGTTAAAAAGAGAAAAATTTAAGGAATGGGTTGTGGAAATTATTTGAGAGTTATTATGGAAGATAGTGAGTGGGATAAAATGAAAATGGTGTTTAAAAATAGGTAGAAATAAAAGATAGAGATATGGTTAAAAAACAATAGGAATTATTTAGAGGGGCTGACAAATGATAAAGTATTGCAAAATAAGGGGAATCTCACAAAACAAGAAAATGCACAACTGCAAAGTACTAAATAAAAAATAAGGGAGTATGTGGCTAATATGAATGAGTTTAAAAAGATTACTGGTAATTATTTTTATAACACTTTCATAACACAACATTTTTTAGCATAATGACTTAGGCAATAGAAACTAGAAAGAGTTGTCACCAAACTTAGGGAGCTTATAACAAAAACTTTAATCCTTGTTGAAAGAATCCTGTAGAGGTATTAGAGATATTTTGGAAATTTTATGAAAATATGTATAAAGCAGAGAAATGTAGGAATTAAGAAAGAGCAAAAATGAAAATATTTATGGAAGACTTAAATATGCCAAGCTTAGAGGTAGATGCATCTCAACAACTAACAAGTAAGATAGGAGGAGATGAGATACAATGGTTATATATAATCAATCTGCAGGAAAGTTTGCAGTAGCAGATGGTATTCCTCTGGATGTCTGGAAGTTAAGAAGGAAGAAACTGATTAAAATTTGGAAGATTTTGTTTAGCAGTGTTTTAAAAGGAGAGGAAGCACTAACATCTTGAGAGAAAGCTGTGGTATCTATATTACCTAAAGATGGTGAAACTCTATCAGAGCCACCTTCATGTAGACCCATTTCAATTTTAAACTTTGATTATAAAGTTTTATATGCTTATACTAACTAAAACAATGGCAAAGGTGTTGCTAAAACTGAGAGATATGAATCAATGTGGTTTTGTTGAGAAGAGACAAACATTTGACAACATTAATAGAACAATGATGATCCTCAAGTAGCATGTAAGAAGATACATCTGTTTTGGTTGTTCCTGATGTAGAAAAAGCATTCAACAGAGCAAGCTGGGATTTTATGAGTAGAGGAATTGAAGCATTAAATACAATAAAAAGATTAATTAGGAGACTATATGAAGGATCAGAGACAGGGATGTCTTCTTTCATCCTTGTTATTTGCTTTATATTTAGAATCATTGGCAAAGAAGAAAAGAGGCTCAGAAATTCAGGGATATAATTTGTATGGCAATCAAGAAAAGATGGCTTCATTTATAGATGGTAATATTTTGTACCTCATGCATTCAGAAAAGGACATCTTAGCATTGTGGAATATTTTGAGACAATTTCATGTCTTTTTCAGAATATAAAATTAATGCAGATAAACAAAGGTTATAGCTGTAAATTATGGGGTCTGTGTGACATAGTTGAAGTCTTATAACTTCGAACATGTAATGTTCGAACCATTATGTTCGAAGTTACAAAACTTCGATTATGGATAAAGAAAAACAACGGAAAACAAAATAAACTGTTTTAAGCAGGGGCTGTGCCCCCCACACCCCCGCTACTTAAATATACCAACTCCGAGATCGCACCCCATTGAACAAAATGAAAACCTCCTCTTATGAAGATTTCCATTCAAACGTTTAAACTTTTACAATTTCAAACTTATGGTCTCGATCATATGAGGTTCGAACTTGTAAAAGTTCAACTATGTGATAGGAACCCTAGATTATGTACCCATGAACTGGTTCAACAATACTCATTTTTATGGGGACAAAGAAGATGAAGTACTTAGGAGTATGTATAAAAGCTTCTGTTATGGCAGTTAAAGATACATGGGAAGAGACTCAACAAAAGATAACAAAAATTGAGAACCTGCAAGATCTTGTTTATGGATATGGAGTAAAAGTTTTTAGGCCCCTTTAATATTATATCAAGTCAGGCATATTCTTAACAACCAGAGGAGAAGTTGTGGAAAATAATTAATAAAGAGCTGAAGGAATTCATCTGGGAGGGGGAGATGTTAAGAGTTAAGTGGGATAAGCTGATCCTTCCAACAGAACAAGGTAGTTTAGGATTACCTGATTTGAATGGATATTTTAGAGCTGCAAAGTTAAATCATATATACATAACACAAATCGACAGTTATAATTCAATGTGGAAAAGGGTGATGATGAAGCAGAGGGTTCATGGAATGAGGAGAGACTGTGATTTTGGATGCAGATCCTTAAAGAGAATAATAACAACCATGCAGACTATTATATTCATAAAGTAGCAGAAAGCATTCTAAGATGTAAGACAACATCATAATGTAGAAAGGATATGTTACCAGTAGGGATGACTACAAGCAGGGTGCAGAAAATAAGCAAAGTGGAATGGAATTTACTGGAGAAAACTAGCAGAGGAGCCACCAAGATATTGGGAATAAATAACTAGAGATGGAAAGGTGGGATGAGGCCAAGAAGATATTTGAACTACAGGGTAAAGACTGCCTTCCCTACCAGGTATTGATATCAGAATATAGGCAAAGAGAATGGGAGAGGAGAATCTTAAGTGAAAGACCAGCTACAGTAGAGTTTTTAGTTGAATCTAGAACAGAAGCTCCTGTTTAAAAAAATGGATAATTAGTACGGCATATAAAATATTGCATGATAACTGTAAGAATCAATCAGAGGAGGTTAGAAAAGACTGGAAGACAGAGACTGAAAAGCAATTTACAGTGAAGCAATGGAAAGACATATGTATGGCTCACAAATATATAGCATAGGTTCATAGGTGTGTACTAGGCTATTGGCCCTGTAGCCTTTACAAGCCTAGCCCATAGAAGTGCCCTGGCATCGTGCCGCCCAAAGTTAGTTCCCAGTGCCTCTATCAAGTAAAGCCATTGGAGTGATCCCAGGATGAACTTTCTATTACCCATCTACTCATCAAGATTTCTCTTGAAGAGGGACAGCGAGGTGATCTGCTTGACATGTATGGGAAGTCTATTCCAGAGCATGGGCAGTCTCTGGGTGAGGAACCTGTCCCTCCAGCATGTTCTGTTGATTGTGGTAATGAGGTTGAGGTCTCTGGAGCATGTGGTGTGGAGGGATTGGGATTTCTTTAGATGTAGCATTTTTAATAGAGCTGGGTCAGACATGGCTTTGTAAGTCAAGCAAAGATCGCCTCTAAGTAGGCGATATGAGACAGAGAATAGCTGGAGTCTTTTTAGTCTGTCAATGTAGGACATGTGTTTAATGCCTAGGATCCTCTTCATGAGGTACTTCTGTGGCCTCCCATGTTGTTGCAGGTGTCTAGTGAAGTACATGCCAAATGGGGCATTATACTCAATGATTGGTCTAATGAGGGAAGAGTAGAGAGAGAGATGATGACCTCTTTCTTCCTGGATGCAAAACCCTTGGTAATGAGATGTGCCACATAGAAGGACTTTCTGACCACAGTGGCAATGTGGAGATCGAAGGAGAGGTTGCTGTCAACCTGCATCCCCAGATCTCTCATAACACCTTCAGTGTTCAGTGGGCTCCTATCGATGTGGTAATTAGTGGGAAGTGAGTTTTTACCAAAGGTGATGACGCATTTTTTGGGATTAAGCTTAAGGCCATGGTTTCGACACCAGCCATTGGTCTCAGTGAGGCCTTTCTGTAGGATGTCTGCATCACTTGAGGAGTTAATAATGGCTTCCAGCTTGCAGTCATCTGCGAACATGGTCAGCCAGAGTCCCTTTGTGTTGGCCTGAACTTCTGCAAAGTAGATGCCAAACAGGAGAGGACCCAGGACTGATCCCTGTGAGACTCCACTAGTGACTGGTCAGCAGTTTGACTTGGAGTCTACTGCTTTCACACTGTGTGTTCTATCTGTGAGCCAATTTGCAATACACCTAGTGATATAGTGGTTGATACCTAGTTTGGTGAGTTTATTAATAATTCCCGAGTGAGGAATGGTATTAAAAGGCCTTGGCCAGATTGAGGTAGGCTGTATGCACTGCCTTACTTTCATCCACAGCCCTGGTGACTGACTCAAAGACGTCAACCAGGTTACGCAGGTGTGATCTCCCTTTCATAAATCCAAATTCCATGGGGTCTAGAGTTTGGGGATTTCCTATATCTTTGTTAATCAGGTCCATGATGATGCGCTCCATAGCTTTACATATCAGACTTGTCAGGCTAATGGGGCAATAATTCCCAGGGTCTGTAGTTGCTCTCCCTTTATGGAGAGGGATGACTGTAGCAGTGCACCATTTGGTAGGGACAAAGCCTGAGGTGAGGCTGTGACTGAACAGGGCACACAGATGTGGTGCCAGTTCACTTTGTAGTTCACGTAGAACACAGGCAGGGATATTATCAGGTCCCATGGAAGCTGTATTCTTGGCCTTGAACAGTGCAGCATTAACCTGGGCTGTGGTGATGCTGGGTGCCTGGCATTCTTCCGGTATTGTGATTGGTCCTTTAGGGGGGAGACAGGGATACATCTGGCACTGAATCTGTTGTATGTTGGCAATATCTGTTGGCTCAGTATAGGAGGTACCATTATGCAGTAACTCAAAGCAAATCTGGGTATTGCTGTGGAGGTTCTTGATATAACTATAGAAGGCTTTGCTTAGAACTGTTTGTACAGATATTTTTATGCCATAAGGGGACATCAAATGATTTTTCCTCAGGTAAAAAGGAAATGTTGGAGGTGTGCTGAGTTAGAAAGAGGTTAACTGGGAACATATATTTTGTGAGTGTGATAAGTTGGCAAATTTTAGAAATATTTGGTGAGAAAACGATTATAACTAAGGAAATGTTTCTTTTGAGCTGTGCCACAGACACTGAATTGCCTGGACATAGTAAGGCCTTGTTAAATGTAATTCTGTTGGCTGCCAAAAAACAATTGCTAGAAATCAACTTTATCTGAAGTACTGAATATTGTAAAAGAGATAAAAGAACTGGAAGAGGGATCTTTGGAAAAGTGAAGGAGTAATTTACATAGAAAATGGAAATGGTGGAATCCATAAATATATATATATATATATATAGAATAATGTTCGATGGGAGGAGTGAGGTTTAAGGGTTGGTAGGAATTTTGCAATCTAAGTAACATTGGACTCAGGACACTTATAAAGAAAGAACACATGAAATATAATGTGTGTAAGTGGAAAATGTTAATATGGTTTGTTCTCTTTTCTATTAATGTATGTTTGCCTATGACTTAATTAATAATTTAATAAAGGTATTAAAAAAACACCACTTAGCACTATGTGCTAACACCACTCTATTCTGGGATGCCTGCTGATGAGGTCAGATAGTCTTGAATTGAGTTGTGACATTTTTTTTTAATTATATATTATAGCAAAGGAGAAGTAACACAGGTTAGAGATTCCTATCTTCATGCTATATGCTAACAATTTTCTCTGTCTCTCTCAGACAGAAAGTTGCTAGGCTCTGAGTTAGGGTGGTAGGCCTAAGATTGTCATCTTCACAGCTGCTGAAAATGAGGCGAGGAAGGTTAAAGTATGATAAAAAATTAAAAAAAATAGACTGCTCTACCCTTGAAATTAGAAGCATTTTGACTTTTCTACCACTGGCACCCCCTACATCCCAGAACTGGGGTCTGCGGCCCATTCACCTTGCACTTCTTAGAACCATTAAAAATAACTCATACCTATAGCTATACAATATCACCTTCTATTTTACTTTAATATTTTTTCTTTATTACTATTGTGGAGACAATATATATAGCACTACTGTAATCTGAAACTAGAAATACCAGAAAGGCAAAATTCAGCAGTACCTGCTACCTTCACTTTGTATTCTTTTGCAGTTTGGTTTATATTAAAATAGAATCTTCAACAGCTGAAGCAATGCATTATTGGTTTCAGATAAGCAGTTACCTTAAATTCTGCATTTTCTGGTCAGCTTCTAATGTGTTTCATTTTGAGCAGTAAGTACCACACATGTAGAATAAGCTGTCATTTAAAATGCAAGATAAAAATATTAAATGATAAAATATTAAATGCAAATGGATATTTTTTCTAAATGTACACATACATGAAAAACTCCCTATGCGTTTCTGAAATACTCTCAAAGCACATCAGCATTTGTTGATAACCATTTGATATTCACATACTAGTTGTGCATGTCCCAAAATAATGAGACAGGTTGAACAAAAATGCCGACTTATGTATATTATGTGAAACTGAAAAAGTGATTTCTGTAAAGGAGAATATATGCAATAACATTAAATAAGTAATAGCTAATGCACAAATGTTAGAGGTATGGTTATTGGGATTCACTTTATAATCTCAAAATACTGAAATATCGAATTTCAGTATCTTGAGACTATAAAGCCGAAAAATCAAAATACGAAACCTCAAAACCGCGAAATTCAGAATCGCAACATTTAAGCACACCCTACACCACACAAACACACATACACCTTCCTCCCCACACTACAACAAACAAACAAAACACACACAAACAAAACAACACACATACAAGCACCTACCCTACATATAAGCAGGGGGGTAAGTCCCCCTGGACACCCATGTGGGGGGCTGCGCCCCCCCACCCCTGCTACTTATATATACCAACTCTGAGGGCGCACTAAAAATGACACAGGCATGAAAACCATCACTACACAATCTACATTCCCCTCACACAAACACACATCACATACATACAAACACCACCATTCTCAACACTTAGACACTCACACTCTTACATACATACCTTAACCAATATCTACAACTTTCCAGTGCACTAACATACAATAAAATCCCTACCTAAAACCCTTAAAATAAAAACACTTACCTGAATCTCCAGTTATCCAGTAACACAGTGCACCACCATAACCACTGAGTCAACATTTCTGGATTCTGTTATGTGATCTTTCGCGGAACTGGGCTTTCACTATTATAGTCTCGAGATACTGAAATTCGATATTTCAGTATTTCGAGATTATAAAGTTTTATTTATTTTATTTTATTTATTTTACATTTGTTGACTGGGCTAGTCTAGCTGGATAAATGTCCATTTTCAGTAGAGGCCCGGGGAGAAAAGCTCCATGTGCAAAACAATATGAATAAAACAATAAACAATATATAACAGACCAAAATAGAATAGTACAAAATATAATAAAAAACATTTTAAGTATGGTCATGAAAAAGTCTACAGAATAATATAATAAAAACACATTTTAAGTATGGTCATGAAAATGTCTACAGAAGAATATATGCAATGTATACGACGGTAAAGCAGTTAAACAATGATGATAATAAAGAAGTAAATATGAAGAATTCAGTCACAGGATTCATAGTAAGCAGCTTTAGAAGGGAAGGGTAGCTGATGCAGGTGGTTGTAGTGAGAAGAAACAGCAGTTAGTCAGGGATAATACAGGAACATAACCAGTGTTTCTTGAGATGAAGCTTGAGCTTCTTTTTGAAAAGTTTATGAGAGCAGAGAGTAGTAAGTTCAGTGGGTAGAAGATTCCATAGCTTACCAACGGTGTTACAGAAGAGGGAGTCACCTGCTACATTGTTAGCTCTGCAGGTAACAGTAGTTTATTAGCAGAGCGTAAGTTTTTAGGATTATGGTAGGGGGTAAGTAGGCTTGAGAGTATAGGAGTATTCGAGGGTTGATACAGTCTTTTATGGGCAATAGTAAGCTGTGAAAAATGAAGATGCTGCAGAAATTCTAACCAATCAAGTTGTATAAGATTTAGACAGTGATGAGTTCGGAAAGGAGAGGCAGCAGCAAATCTGGCAATATTATTATAGGATACAGTCAGCTTGTTAATGTTGGTTTTAGAAAGGTTTGTATAGATGGGTGAGGCATAGAGTAGAGTAGAAATGAGATGAGTTCTGGCTAAAGTGAACCTGGTTATTGTCATTCCAAAAGGCAAGCATTTGGCAACAATCTTCTTCAACATTAGTGTAGCCTTGCAGTTAGCAAAAATTGTTTTTTATTATTTGCACAACAGATTAAGTGAAGTGAATTCTTATTAGAGAACAAATGAAAGCATTTGTTATCACTTTAATCCACTATGTTTTAGGGACATTTACAATATTGTTATATTATTTGTGCATGCATAATATTTTATATGTACTCTTCATCTGTACTGTATTCTACGTCTTTGTCTACTGTTACTTTATACTTGTTTTCCCAGTCTGAGCCTGAAACTGGTCCACCTGGATCAATGCCCTGCCTTGATCAACAAACAGAAAAAAAAACACAAACGAAGCTAGCAGTAATTTTAAAGATGCTTTTGTGCTTGACAGTGTATATCATGTTCAATTAAAAGTGCAAACAACACATTTGGCAGGTAGCTAAATGTATTCATAAAGTGTAGGAATACATATGAAAATATCTGAATTAGTTCAAACTTATTTAGTTCAGGCATAGTAATCATTCACAAGTGCACAAAGAATCATAGACTCATTATTTTTATTATTATGTATTTATTATTTATTTATCTTACATTTGTTTAGCAGGGAGGTTTGACTGAACAGAGCTGTCCATTTTCAGCGGAGGCCCAGAGAGAAAAGCTCCAGAACACTTGCTAACATACTATACATAAGATATTTACACTTAATATTAACTTATTAGTAGTAGTAGCAATTTCCATAAATTTCCAAATATTTCAAAAAGGGATATAAAGACATCATAAGTAATTAGCATACATAGCAATACTGGATAATTTTGAATCCCCTTGGGTTAACTGCAACACTTTCACGTATGTAGATGGCATTTTAAAATGCCCTACTTCAAGTCACTCTTCTGCATAATCTGTGAGTTACTAGAACACTTCACAGCCAGATTAAACAATGGACTTGATTTGGTGCTGTCTGACATATTTGATGAGAAAAGCAATGTCATCCCCATGAGATGCTTCATGTACAGCGAGTACATAATGATCCTAACACAAATGAAATAAAAGAAGAGCATCCATATTAGCAATTACTTTTCCAAAGCAAACTACCAAATGATAAGTTGATATTTTTGAAATGCTGTCTGTATTTAAAATAGACATGATAGAAATTTGAAGTCTATTGGTGGAGGGAATTCTAGTTTGTTTAGAAAGTTAACCATGTAGCAAAAATCTGTGTTGTCCTGCAGAACTAAAATCAAATACAGTTTACTAATGTGATACAAATGTTAGAAGGAAAAAGAAAGCGTGTCCTGTAAAAGAAAACTTCTAAAATGAATTGCCAACTTTTAACATACTATTAAAGGCAAATATGTGATTTATGCATATTCACAAGACCATAATGCAGTATAGAAAATTTAGTCTAAACCACACCTTTTGCTACACTTCATTGGAAACATAATAAAGGAAGAAATATCCAAATGCAGCAATCAAAAAAAACTCCTATCGTGAAGAAACAAATCAAAACCTTTAATGTATTCAAATATGAATACTCTTCCTTGGAGATATGACTTATTTGTGATTATTTATAACAACTGCCTTTAAAATAGGGGACTTCCAAGATGGTTGTATCTGAGTGACAGATGAATTTCAGCTCTCTCAGTGTGAAAACAGAAACTCAAACAACAGAGCCAGTGAATTTGACTTTTGTGTAAATTTCAGTTACTGGCTAGTAAGTACACTGCCTGGATGCCAGAAAGAAGAAATTAGAGAACTTGAAAGAAAATCAACCACAAAGCAAAAAGCAGTTCAAGCTCCAGCTTTGGTGCAAGATATAGCTTGGAGTTATCAGAGCTGATTAAAATAAACAAAATAGTGAAGGAATATATATCGACTCAATTAACAAAATGTTGGAAAACAATGAAGAAGCTTTAAACAGATATTCTAATAAGCTGATAAAATTGCAAAAATCAGAGGTCCTAAGGAAGAAAAGGCTGGCTGAGTACAAGACTGTTCAAGAAGAGATGTTTCAAAAATGGTAAAATTAGAGGACAAAGCAAGTAGGGAAATCCTGAGATTTTCTGCTGTACCAGAGAAACTGGAAAATAGACTATATTAATTTTATGAAAGCACAAATAAGCAAATGACCTGGTATTCCACAGCAGGAGTTGTTAATTGAAAGAGCACATTATGTGTATGCTCTAAACCTGGTCACAAGAAAGGATCTTAGACATCTAATAGTAATGATGCAATCCTACTAACAGCTGATTCTCACTGTGGCAAAAAGACAATGTACTAAAAGTTGGAGATAGCAGAGTGCTTGTGAAAAATTATTACTCACTGTACACCAAGCAGAAGAGGAGGAAATGTATTCCCACAACCAGTGAATGTCAAAAAGCAGTGTGGTTCAAGTTGCTCAAGTTGCTGTATCCAGCTATCTTCAGAATATTTTTTTTCTGGAGGGTCAAAGTAATTTTTGATGCAGAACATGCTAAGGGGGAAATAGAGAAGTTTGTCCAAAAAAGTGAGCTATCAAACAGAATGAGATTTTGCTTTTTATTCTTCTGATAATAAAGCTCCTAGAGAGACTATGCCATTGAAACATTTTCCAGTGATTTAAAGGAAATAATTGAGAGAGTGAAAAAAGCACAGAAGTTGACTAGAAGACTCGAGTAGATTGCAAATGAGCTACAGACTGGAGTTGGGAGTTGGAGATCATCAAAAAGAAAACCAGCAGCTTGGAAATTAATGAGCAAATGTGGGATTACAAAAAAAAATCATTCACATTTGTGAAATATGGTGGAACAAGAAAACATGGAATACTGGTCTTATTTGACTTTGTTAAACTTATAAGGGACTTCAAACCATATGCCCAATTTCATGTTATTAATGTCTGGAAGAACATTAAGGAGAGGGGAAGAAGAAGGAAATAGGTAACTGTAAATAAAGCAATTTTTCTTCTTAACAGTATTTATTTAAAACATGACTACAAAGTCAAATTATTTTTGTGTGTAATAGAGATACTTTTGTGTGTAATAGAGATACTTAAGTAAACAAGTGCCCTTTTCCTTCTTCTTGCTTTCCTTTTGTTCAACTTTAAGAGATGTAGGCACTGCAATGTAAAAAGAGAAGACGTATTGGACAAAATAGTATGACATAAGTAACACCGATATGCTTTTTCTTACTTTTGCATAGGGGAACCAGTGGATTGAAGCCATTTGTTTCATCTAACAACACAATTTAAAATGAACCAAGTAAATAAAAGAACATTGAATGTAATGAAACATTTTCTTTAGCAAATAAATATTCACAGTACAACATGAAAAGCTTGTAGCTGAAGGCAACTGTGTGTCTGGTTCTCATGTTTCTATGGCTGAAAGATAATATTTTCTGAAAGCACTCAAGTTGTTTTCTACAAAAACAGACAACCCTTAGTGTAAGTAGAAGCACGGGCTGTACCATGCATCTTAGCATGGATAACCTTAACTATATGTTAATTAAAACCTGCGAGTGTAGCTGTCAATCTAGGACAGTTGTTCCTATACAGAGGATTAAACTTCATTATTTGAAGATGTACACTGTTTTGTGTCTTTATATTAAGTTATTAGGTTTGGGGGGTCCTGAGAGTGTGTTTTTTGAGGGTTTTTATTAAAACAAAACATTTTGAAAGATGTGACATAAGTTCAAATGGATATGGCAAGAAACAACTGTATAAAAATCAACCTGCTGAACATTGCAGGCGGGAATAATAATTTATTATCATAATGGCAGCACTTTCTATATTATCTTTGAATGTGTATTGTCTCACATGTATATACAAAAAAAGAAAGACTAGTTAATTATATTAAGACATGCAAAGTTTAAATAGCTATGCTACAGGAGACACATTTGGAAAGAACTGAGCATGTAAATTTGATAAAGAAAGGATTTCAATATAGTTATTCAGTAGAATATCTGGGACAAAGGAAAAGGGAGTACATATATTAATTGCAAGATGAGTTCCAGTCATGATAGAACAGGGGAAAAAAAGATAATAATGATAGATTTGCAGTGGTGAGGAACTACTGGCAGGAGAGGAGGATTACCCTGGCATGGATTTATATTCCACCTAAAACTGCTATAAAGACGTGTGAATGGGTGTGCCTTCGTTGAAGGTTGGGAGTCGAGCTGGCACTGTAAAAATCTACAGCCAATCATTAATGGACCGGAGTTCTGCTGTGGTGACCTCTAACCGGGAAAAGCCAAAGAAGAAGAACAACATTCCCAAAATTTACACTAACATATAGTATGACCCTATTTTGAGGCCTATAGTTTCAACTGAAGTTTCCAAGATAGAACCAATTGTTAAATTTGTGGATGGCAAGCTTAATATTTTATGTTTAATACAGAAACACATCCTGAAAGCTTCATTGAATTATTTAGATTTGTTAAGAGGAGATGAGATTGAAAACAAATTTATTTTTTGTTGAAAAAAATCAAACACAGGGAATGTGGCTAGTCAGATTTATAGAAAATCTACCCTTATTATCAGCTTCTTACTATATTTTACAAGCTGTCACCTCACCATCAAAAGAAGGGGCTTGAAAGAAGCCAGTTCATGAGATTGTACAGATTAATCTCAGATGATCAAACATTAAGTAACAACCCCCCTCAGAATAACTGAGATGCTTTTAGAATAAGGTTATCCAAAAAAACATGGTGGACATAATTTTTAGCAAGTTTAAACAAAACAGGATCAGTAAGTACAGTCCCATTTTAAAGGTAGGGTATACTTTTAGCATGAGGAAAAAAGGTTAAGTAGAAATTACTTTATTTTACATTATTCATTAGGTGTTCTAATTATTATGGACATGGGGCCAGATTCATTAATAGCTACTCTAAGTGCTGCAAACATGATAGCACACTATTTGGTATTCATGAAATGGCTCTATGCAATGTATAAAGCTGCAAACCAAAGGGAAACAGCAGAATATGCTAATGACAACATAAAGATCCAAAGCTAATAATAATAATAATAATTTTAATAAGTGCCAATTAATTAAATAATTACATTTTTTTGTGATTGGTTGAGTGTTATATAAAAGTGGGTTGGTTGAAGACTGCATTATTCTGATGAAGTCCTGGTTTGGATGAAAGCAGAAAAATAAAGTTATTATGCTAAAGACATTTGGTGTTTTGGTCATGGAAATCCCTCCTTTTTCTGTTTTTGGTGCTTTTTGGGGGGAACATAAAGAACCAAAGTGAATTAACCAATCCAACATGGCTGTGCTATTCAGGAAGCTATAAAGCAATTGTGTACAGTCACTGAAGCCATTTGCCCTGAACACCAAAACTCTTTGGAGTACAAGCACGATTACAGTTAGAAAAAAGAAAAACAAGTTGGGATTGCTGCTGTTATGATTATGCTGTAAAGACAACAGGTTTTAAATCAGGATGCTGCCACTGCTGCTTCTGTCAGACCTCAGGCGAGAAAGAGGAGGGTGTTTAGATCCTGTTTGGCTTATCATGGAATGCATGAAACAGAAATTGCTGAGTGATACAGGGTGGACAGTGAAACAATGGAAGAAATATGCAACCTCTGCTGCCCCCACCTTATGCCTCAGAGAAATCATTAAGAACCCATCCCAGTGGAAACAAAGGTATATTTAGCATTATGTATCCTAGCTATGGGTACTTTCCAGAGACCAACAGGGAATTTATTAGGGATGTCACCGGCATCAGCCTCCAGAATATTACATCAGTTTTAAAATGCAATGCCATAGCATGCAAGGGATTGCATCTGCTTATCACACACCCTACATGAGAGAGCAAGAACCATGCAGGAATTCTATACAGTAGTATACTTCCCTGAAGTATTGGGGGTCATAGATTGCATGCACATAGAAATTAAAGGCTTACCAGGTGAATAGGGAAGGAGAGACATCAACAGAAAAGGTTACAACTCTATAAACTGTCAAGTTATCTGTAATGTCCAAGGGATCATTTACAGTGTGTGTGTGCAGGTACCCAAGCTGTCTCCACAACTCACAGATATGACACACCTGTGAGCTGTATACTAGGTTTGCTAGGGGTGATGTTCCTCAAGGGCATATAATGCGGTATGCAAGTTATGCACTGGAGCTCTGTATCATGAAACCTACAAAACCCCCACTGAGCAAGGATACAGTGAGGCCCATGTTCAAACTAGGAATATCTTAGAACATGTGTTTGGATTGCTCAAATCAAGGTTTCAGTGCCTAGACACATCTGGAGGTGCACTGCACAACAATCCAGGCACCTGTCAGGAAACAGCTTCAACAAGGACAGCAAAGGACAGGACTACAGTTTAAAGGACTACAGGTATGGCCAGCAGCAACAACAGCAGCAGATGCAGGTGAGGAGTCTGAGAGAAAAACACCAGCTGCTGATGGTATTGGCAGGAAGAGGGTTGCAGAGTATGCCCTGGCTCTGGCTAAGAGGCAAAGGATGACACACATAATCACTACCTAGGTCAAAGCCTAGGATCCCATGCACATACATATAGGAAAGCTAGTGTCTCTTAAACTCTACAACCCTTACTTAACCATGTAATTGCTGTGCTCTGATAGCATCAGATAAGGACAACTCCCAAGGGCACAACTGTTACTTGCAGTAATGGGAATGTAAGTGTGGAACCTGTAATGAAAATAAGAAGTTTACGTAACACTGTACTCCCCTATGGAAATATGTATATGTCCCTAAAAAGAGCATTTGTCTGAGGTGTACACTTATGTCAGTAATATCTCCTATGTCTGATGTTTGCAATATGCACTTAGCCTCAGTAAGTGTACATCAAGCATTTCGACTAACCACTGTCTATAAAAGATGGAACAGGTCAATTATATCCTCATTTGCACAACTATATCAAGAAGCATGAATGATGTACGTACTGTTTCCACTGCTTTACTTGTAACACTAACTGAAATACAATGATGTTCAATAATTATACAAATAATCATTCAAAATGAGTATGAACAAGAAATCAAATGCTTTTCTTCTGCAATATATATTGATAAATGCAAACTTGTGAGTAAGCAAGCATTAGTTATCTACCGTGTGCTAATATGTGTAAAATACCCGACTTAGACTTTTCTGCAGTAACTGTTCAAATTCCAAGAAAATAAAACCTATAAGATAAAGCTCAGGTAGCATTCTGTAGCAAACTTTTTGTAATGTAGACATAACTGATATACATGGGCTACGCCAACAGTAAAGGATAAAGAAAAAGCCAAAAGATAAATGATTTGTACTGGGCAATTCCATTCATTCTTAATGTTACATTAAAGCACTGTGTAAGAAATAGCAACATACTTTGGCAAGAAAGCATTGTAGAAAGTAGATAAATCTCCAGAAGTGCGTATTTATCAGTACCAAGCTCTCTGGATCCGAGCAGTTTCTCCACTACAACACAACTGCATTAGCTGGACAATAACCTTTATATAGTGCAGAGTAACTCTGTGTGCATTGTGAGTATGCAAATAAGGTGTTAAACCATTATTATTCCTGAATACCACAATCTACACAAAGCACATGAAAAGTAAAGATGGTATAAGGAACTACGTGATTTCATGCACATGACCTAGCACTGCAATGATGAGCACTGAGAAGTATTAGCTGCTAATGGCTTACAGGATTCTATGATTAGTCTGACTGCAGGAATAATCATTATTTCCCAGTCAATGTCTTTGATGTACACTTACTGAGGGTGTGTCAGGGAGAAGAGACTTACTTACTAAAATGTCTAAAAATACACTGACTGATTTAGGAGAGCAACATTCTTAACATTCAAATGCTGTTTTAATGATTGTAGTCATTGTCTTTTACTAAGAAATGATGAGCATATTCAAGGGAAGACATTAAGCACTGCTACAGATACCATGTGTAATAAAAGTCAGATAGCATTGCTGTTAGGAAAGCACAGAAAACGAAATGAGGCACCATAAAGAAAGAGAGGAATGCTCCTGCGTTGTTTGCAGTCATTTTTTAATATTGTGTAAGTACATGGGTATCCTAATTGCTGCCAATATCCCACTCACCCAAACACTAACTGGCAAATGAGAAAGGACAGCTTTCATTACTTGTTTCTGTTGCACTTTCAATGCAACGTCATGCAAAGTCACATTGTGAGTACATGTAAAGACTTCTGCTTCTTGCTAGTATATGTCATTGCCTGTGGCAAATATAGGAAATGATCTTAAATGATTGTTCTTAATACCATGGTTTGATGGTTCACATCCATACAGGTTCCCATTACAAGATAACGTTAAGGAAAGATCAAAATTTACATTTAAAGTACTTGTTTCTAAATGTGTCATTTTTTTCTCTCTTGATTGTTAGTGTGCCATTTGGCACTGTGCTCCACTGACTGGCAGCATTCAGCAGTAGTGAATGGCAGTTAAACTGACAGTTTAATTTGGAATGCCATTGTTATCACAATTAACACTGGCATTATTGCACTTTTCTCAGCTCTCTGGACAGTACTGAGTGAAGAAATTCAAGTTGTCACATACCTATCAATGTGGCATAACGTGTAAATGTATTGAGCTTAGAGAACCAGTACATGTGATGCAGGTTTTAAAACCTGCTCACAGATAATTTTACTGAGGGAGATCATAATAAATCTTAACACTCATTTTGGTGTATGAATGTGTTGAGGTAGAAAAGTCAAGTAAGGTTAGTATTGACTAAAAGTGGCAGAAAGGTCATTTGAAATTATGTCAATATTAATTGTGCATGCTGTGTGAAAAATGAATGCTTTTCTGATGTTCCTTGTCCCCTTTTCCATTCTATTGGCTTTACCTAAAGTCCTGATGTTGTGAGACATACATAATAGTAGTGATGTGGCAAGGGAAATGTGAGAAGGCTGAATGCATCAGTGTAATGTAGAAGTAGCTCTGTTCCTTGCTAGATATACACTGTGATTCATTTCATGTTCCTTCAAATTGTCAACCAAAATAATTTTTGCAAATGCTTTTGCTAAATGTTGCCTTCTGCATTTGCTCATCACTTGGCAGTGTGAAATGAACTTTCACGGCTTAAGGAAAAAAGTAAAAACATTTTATTTGGCTTGCCTTCAGTAGCACAAATAAGCCTGTCATCAGTGTATGGCCATCAGCACTCTGGATAGTAATGACTGCAGAGAATGTACCCAACAGAAATCCAGTTCTATGGCACAAAGTGAAAATTAAATGAATTAACAGAAATAAGACACATGATGCATTGTTAGAATCATGTTTAGGGATCACATTTCAATTATTCCCAATATGTATTTTTTTAATCTGCATTTACATTCTACTTGGCAGTGTGCAAGCAGGGCTCACTACCTAAGGGAAAAAAAAGAAAAATGTAATTTAGGCTGACTTGTGTGGTGCAAGCATACAACAACAGAGTTGTTTCATCAGAACCCTGGACAGTACTGAGTGACTAAATTCCACATCTCAGATATCTATCCTTGTGGCACAATGTGTGATGGAAGCGAATTAAGACAAATAAGAGAGGTGATGCATGGTTCAAATACAGTTATCTATTAATTTTACAAAGGGTATTATATTTACACACATTTTCTATTACTATCTTCATGTGTAAAACTCCACTATTCTCAATATTGCTAACTGTATGTGAGCTGTTGTCTGTCCACTCTCACATCATTTGTAATTAACTACATGTCTGATAATCTGTTCTGCAAATTACGTCTGTTGTTGCAAGGAAATGTGAGAAGGATGAATGTGTCACTTGAATGTACTTCTTGCTCTGATCATTGCTACATATACCCATTCATTTTACTGTCGGCTTTTTCTCAGTCATATATTTTTTCCAACACCTTTTACATTTGCTGTCTGGTTGCCAGCATGCACACACAGTTCACTGCCTAAGGAAATAGTGAAAAATTTAGTTTGGGCTGCTTTATGTAGCACAAATATGCCTGGCACTAGTGCACTTCCATCAGCACTCTGGGCAGTACTGACAGGAGAAATTCAATCTGTCACTTATCTATCTTTGTGCACAAGATGTAAGTGCAGTGAGATTAGATTAAGAACACAGGTGATTAATATTTCCAATCCAGCTAAAAGATACTTTTACTAAGGGTGTCAGAATCCCACTTCTCACAACAGTTTAATTAGGACTTTAAAACTACAGTGAATGATAATGTTAAACATGTTTATTGCAAGAAATATATCAATAATGCTTGCATAAGAAAATTAGCATATAACACATATCACATGTAACCTCAAGCTAATGTATGTACAATTTTTAAGCATGATAATGATTATATTTTATTTAAAATTCATTTGCATATGTATGATTGGCACAATACTTTTTTATAATAATCTTGACTCATCACATATCCTATGTGTTTAAGACAATTATATCTTGTGAAGTATGTATTTAACTTAACCCAACCTGTATTACTCAGCTCATGCAACTGCATCCATCTGAAATATATTTACAAACAGAAATATTGTCTTGTACATAAGAATGCATTCCCAGGACTACTTAAAGTTACAGTTATGAACCAACAACACCTCATGAAACCAGAACAAATACCAATAAACAGCCGGGATAACGGACAACACTCCAATTTAGTAAAACAAAAAACAGACTGAGTTAAGCGCTTTCATCCGCCACATTACAGGACTTTATCAAAATTAGTTGTCAAAGGCATTAAGTGCTTTTATATCTTAATCAATTGATAATTAAATTAATTAATCCATAACACAATTAAAATTAAGGTAAAATAAGCAGGTTAGCTTAAAAATAGTGGTGTAAAAAAGGAGGAAGTACAAAAAACATTCTTAAAAATACTTATTAATCTTCACCAACCTTATAAAGCAGTTGCCCTATCTTTTAATATTAGTACAAGTGAAACATGATCATTTAACCCTGGGGGTTGCTGGCATTCAAATACAACTGCCATCTAAATTCACTTTTGTGAATATCGTTTGACCAGTCCCCTCCCCTTATGTCTTTCCTTATTATCTCTAGAATCCCAAAATGAAAACTTAGCTTAACCTCACAAAAAAATGTATGTTTATATAGTGCATTGTTACCATTGCGTGTTTCAGTGGCATAAAGATGTTTGTATATCCTTTTATGTAGGGATCTCTCAGTTTTCCCTATATAAAACATTTGACAATCCTGACATACACTTATGTAAACCAACCCACAACTGTCATACTTACCTTTTTTCAAACAAATTATCCTTTGTGGATCTCCCACCACTAGTTCCTCCCCTTTAAAAATATAGGGACAATATTTACAAAAACCACATTTGGTAGTACCTCCTTGACTGGGTTGTGGATGGGTGGGGTCTTCAAATAAAAATTTTAAATTATGTCCCACCTTAGATGTAAATACAAGTTTCTCCCCAAGTTTACTGTATAAATCTTGGTTACACTGTAAAATTAATCAATTGTGAGTCAAAATATCTTTGACCTTATGGTCAAAAGTACCAAATTGTGTAACCATAGTATGTGAGAATTTTTGTTTACTAGATCTTACAGTTTCATTCACCTTAGTGCGGTGAATTTATTACCCCACCCTTCTAGGATTTCTTCAGCTAAATTGTATACCATACTTGAAGGGTATCCTCCAACCAAAAACATAGAGGTCAGATTATCTAGTTCTAATTTAAAATCTGAGACTGTAGAACACATTCTAGCCCCACAAATCATCTGTCCTCTAACCAAGTTCCTTTTGATATAATATGGATGGTTGATGTCATATGCCAAAAAACTATTTGAATAGGTTGGTTTGCAGTAAACTCTGGAAGTAAATTGTTGTGAATCATGATTTTTAGTTATAGTAACCTCGATATAATTAATTTCATCAACATGAAAATGGTGAATGAACTTAAAGTATTCACAAATATTGTTAATGTGTTCACAAAAACTGTCTACCAATGTTTTTTTTCACTTTTCCATAAGACAAAAATGTCATCCAGGTAATGTAAATAAAGAAACCATCCATCTACAAGCCCTGAATTGAAAATATATTTCTTCTCCTATGCTGCCACAACTAAATTAGTATACATAGGAGCACAGATTGACCCCATAGCAACACCTCTAAGTTGTCTAAAAAATCCATTTTCAAAACTAAAATAGTTGTTGTGTAATATGGTGTCCATGGCGTCAATAGTAAAATTAAAAAGGAGGCCTCTCAGTGTGGTATAATCTAACAATGCTTCTGAAAATAGTTCCAAACCTATATTGTGAGATATGGAACTAAAAAGGTCAATGGTAGAAAATCCTGTAGATCCTAAAAAATATTATTGCTTGATTCTACCCAGAAAATCTCAGAAATCTGTTAACACGTGGTCACTAGGAACGATCAATGAAAACCCCTACTGAATAAGTAGAACTGTTGTGAGCCACTATGATAAGGGGGTAGGTTGGGTGGAACACATTTTTATGTACTTTCGAGATCCCAAATGCTGTCGGTATGTAGGGGTGGTCATTGTATAAAAACATAACCGTCTCTTCATTAATGACATTTTGAAATACGTTATCTTCCAAAAACAACAATCATTTTCTGTGAGCAATATCTATTTCATTTCTGGATACTGTTTCATAATGATTTGTATCATAAAGCAGATTTGCTATATCATTAATGTAGTCTGACTTTTCCACCAAAACTACCCCACCCCCTTTATATTGATCCGACTCCCTAAAATATCTTAATACTAAGGCTTCCTCTTTAGTAACATTGTAGATTTTATCCTTATGGGAGTAGTAAGCCTGATAAATCTCTTTAGTTCATAATCTTTTGAAGTCAGCTAAAGTGGGATGAATAGGGGGGTTAAACAGACTCTTCCTCTTACATCTGCTTCTTGAAGAAACAGTATCCATTTCCTGGTTGAAATGTAGTTGAAAATTCAGTTTTTTAATATAAATTTTTAGTTCAGTGAGCACATCTACAATGTTCACTTTGCTACCTGGTACAAGCTTAAACCCTTTTCCAAAAAGGGAGAAATGTGCCTCAGTAATAGTCAGGTCTGTGTAGTTGTAAATATGAAACCCTGTGAGCAAACCAATTTCCCTTTAAAACATACAACACTGGGATGTGTGTACAAAGTAGTATTCAATATCGGTTCTCCTTCCTGTTCTTCCAAAATTGTCTTTGACCTTTGGGTCCTTGTCCTCTCAGTGCCTGAGGTCGCCCTAAAAAAATATTATTATTTTGGTCCCTATTTCTGTTTAAAATTCTTTCTGATCTACGTGGAAGTGGGAACTCTTGTTCAAAAACCTCATCTATTGCACATTCATAATCTAAAATTTCAGTGTCATAGTTGTTAGACTCAAATCTAGGGTCATATTGACCTGACCTAATCTCTGTCTCTTGTCTATTCTGATTGTAGAAAGGGGGGATTTTCATAATAACTCTTAGGAAGCGGGTATACTTCCTTGCGTTTGTAATCCAGTTCATCCCTTTTTAATTTCCCCTGTTTTCTAGAAATATTTTCTTTAATGTGCTGTTCAGTTCTGTTAAAAATATTATCATATTTAACTCCATAATTAAGAAACATCCATCTTCCACAATGTCATGATTTAAAATATTAATTTCATCTAACAAAGTTCTAATTTTGTTATTATTAATGTTAATAATAAAGTGCAAAAGTTCTATGCCATGTCTATCGAACATGGCAAGTAGTTCATTAAGTTCTCCTTGTCCCGAAGTGATACCATTCGGAAATTTATGCATACGGAGTCCTTTAGGAACTCTTGGACTCATGTGCATTCCAATAGGTAAGCATTGTCAATCTGCAAGCTACGTACCTTGCTCATTTTTAGTTCAAAGGTACGGAGACAAGAGTTAATGTCTGTTAGTCGAGTAGGTCCTTCCTCACGATTGAAATTGAGATCCCTGCTGATCCATTGTTCAAAATACATAGTCCGGTTGATGTAATATTATTCTTTAACTCCCTTGTCAACAAGGAATACTGTTGACCAGCATTGACTTAGAAGAACCAGGACTAACTGGAATGTCTTTTCCTGTTTGGCTTAATGCACCAGAAGTTGTCAATGTGTGAGATGGCTCCCTAACAGCAAAGTCTACTGAGAGCAGTAGTTTTTCTAAGGTAGACTGCATCTGCTGATATTGTAGGGACATAAGTTTTATTAGTTGAGTTAAATTTCCTTCTTCGTTTGTCAGTAAAAGTTCTGATGAATCATTAGAAGCTGAAGACAGTGTGAAATTATTCACATTAATTCCGCTGTTGGTATCCATGACGAGTGCCACAGCTGCATTGTCAGGCCACAATAAAGGCAACAACAATGATTATATTTTATTTAAAATTAATTTGCATATGTATGACTGGCACAATACTTTTGTTATAATAATCTTGACTCATCACATATCCTAACTATGTGTTTAAGAAAATTATATGTTGTGAAGTATGTATTTAACTTAACATAACCTGCATTGCTCAGCTCATGCAACTGCATCCATCTGAAATATATTTACAAACAGAAATATTGCCTTTTACATAAGAATGCATTCCCAGGACTATTTAAAGTTACAGTTATACAAGCCTGTGTGAAGTATATCTCCATTCATTCTGAAATCAGTATATTTCTAATTGCCATGCTTAAATAGTAGTCCTCTTGCAGCAATGAGAATTAATAAGCCACGTTTCAGTTTTTGCATGCTTTATCCCATGGGTCTGATTCCAAGCTGGTAGAACAAAATTTTAAATTGTGTAATCCCCAACATCACTATATGTCACAATTCATCCTCTTTATCCTTCCAAACTAAAAGGATTAAAAGCCATGTCATTAAGCATTTCATTGTTGAACATTGGAGCCTGTGTCAATAGGTTGAGCACCACACATGGCAAATCTCAATGCCATGTTTCACACCTTTAGTGCTGTTTGAGGTAAGCAGGGACAATGTGCCTGAAAAGGAATCCATATGCTTTCAATTGCATAAATGCAGTTGGAAAGGCTATGTGTCTTTGCACACAACCATTCACAAGCAAGATCTGAATTGGGTGCCATTTCGGGTCTATATTATAACATCAAAGTCTAAAAACTTCAAATGTTATAATATCGAACCCAGAAGAGTGAACACTTGAAATAGCGAAGCTGCAGAACACCGAATACTTTCCTAGGGAAAGTATTCAGTGAGCCGTTTCTGCAGCTTCGCTATATCCACAACTGTGGGACGAAGGTTAAGGACCAGGTTAAGGTAAGTTTGCGAATGAAGGTGAGTGTGCGATTGGGCATGGGTTAGGTGAGTTAGGGTTAGGGCACGGGTCAGGTAAATGTGCAATTGTGTGGACGTGAGAGTTAGGGTTGGGTAGGTGAGTTAGGGTTAGAGAGCGGGTAAGGTGAGTGTGCGATAGTTAGGGACCTTAGGGTTAGGGTTGGGTTAAGGTAAGTGGATAGCTAGTGGTGTATGTCTGGTTTAGTGTAGGGTTTTGTGAAGTGTATGTGTGTGGATTATTTATTGTGGTGTGCTTGAGTTGTGTGTATGTTTGTCGGAACAGCAAATTTTTTCCCTGGGAAAAAAATTCGCTATTCTGACTCTTTGGTTTTCTGGTGTTTCGATTGACTGGGTTCGATATTATAACATTAGAAGTTATTAGACTTCAATGTTATAATATAGACCCACCATTTCAGGCATATATTGTTAGCTTGTCTTCTGCAAACAAGGCTGGTGATGGAGAGAATGGTGCCAAATTTAGAGCACAGTGAGTTGTTGAGGAGTAGAGGATATTTTTGGCATTCCTCATGAAGTGTTACAGCTGTAGGCTGCTGAAGAGGATTATAAGGGGTCTCAGTATAAGGTTGAGGCTTGTAATAGGTTAGCTAATGCTTTCTCCAGTGCAACTGGCATTCCACCCACTGGGAAAAATGTTGTTACCCACTATAGTGACCTTAAGAAGTACAAGCAGGACCTCCTAAACCAATGGCAGGCTGAATTTAGGACTGTGAGCACCCCTCAGTTGTGTAAGTATTCTGACCCATAACCTGTCTATGATATGGCATTAATTATCTAGCCAGCCAATGCAGTTGCTCATTATGCTTTCGTATATATTTATTTTCTTTTTGTACTGTACAGTACAGTTGCAGAGGAAATGGCAGCAAACTCTGAGGTGTACTAGGAGAAATGTATTTACTTCAGAGAAGCATGGGGTAAGTATGACTCGGGTGAAAATTCAAACCAGAAAACTATTTTCAGGCCCTCAGTCACTAGTATCTTGAGCAGGCACACCTCTGTCTTGACATCAAGCATACATGCCTTCCCCAGTAACTCTTGCTGCTTACAATAGGCAATGAGAACACCAGTTTAACTGTGTGCGGGTTCAATACCCAGTAGCAACAATTTGTTTTTGTTATGGGATAGTATTTTTAAAATATTAGCAGCAATAGTATGTCAGGAACAATTCACATATGGTAATTGCAATGATTACATTTGAATGCATATATCCTATCTGCCATAGGGAAATAAAGGCTGCTCTTTCTTATCTCCTAGCAGTGATACCTTAGCATCATATATGGATATGGCAAAGATATACAATACTAAATTATCGTAACTGTTGATGTATTGCCTAAAAATGTATTGAATGAATAAATAAATAAATAAATAAATGTGACATGCCATGGATCTAATTATTTATGTTTGTGTCTCCCCCTACCCTATATCTCTTTCTAAAATTATTTTAGGGGGTTTATAATTTATTAACATTATGATACTTGTATACTTTGCTGCTGAAGACAAAATGACCAACAGCACAGACAGGTAGACTGACCACTCTGCCACAGATGAGAGCACAGGCACCCAGCAATTTGAGTTCAGAACCTGTCAGCATTGCCTCCACAACCCCTGCCCTATTTGCTCCATATGCGTCATGTAGCTCTGCCCTGGCTGCTGATGCAGTGGTACCCTCCAGGAGCAATACCAACGGAGGTGGTGATTTTGTCATCTGGCAGGAACTGACAAGGCTGGTAGAGGATATCATTGAGAGGGGCCTCGGTGCATGTATCATCAGGGTTGAAAAGGTCCTATTTCAGATTGCTAAAATAATGCCACGTCCAGAACTGACCCAGGCAGCTGATACAGGAGACTGTGATGACAGTTCTAATGGTGAGGACTAGATTACCACTGTTCTCAAGCTGGGCATGGGTGCACCTCTGATGTCCTGTATTGATCCCCAGTCGAGGTATCCCCCAACCTTTTATCACTATCACCATCCCTGTCTATCTTGTATGCCCTGTATGTCTGCAGATGGTTCCTAACCTATGCTACCTACCTGACCCTCTCATTCCTAAGCACCTTCCTCAACATTCATCTCGCTCTCCCCCCTAAAAAAAATGGGCACATGTCCCACAAAAAGAAAAACAATATGCCCTATACATAGCTCTCCACTTCACCTATGTGTCATCTTGACACACATGATTTGGTCCAATTGGCCATGCAACGTTAGTCTGTTGTTGTCACCTATCACTGGTGTGGTGACACTCCAAAGTCATGACATTGTGTGTAGAGTTGTACATTTATATTGTGAAGAAGTGGATAGTTACAGTACCCTGTGTAGATTGATGTTTTTAATAACATCATGGGTTCAGTTACATATGTAGGTCAAATTATTATTCCCATTATATATTTAACTACAACATCTGTATATCTCTACATATACATTTCATTAACATACTGTTTGAGTAGTGCAACAAGACTTCATTTGGAAAAACATTCCACAACAACAGGGAGAGTCATTAAGCCAGTCTTAACCTGTTTATGTCTTCATGGGGTTCCGGCATGTAGCTTGCAAGACATTTCCCATCGCCAAAACCAGAAGGCTGCTGCAGCACTTTGCCGTAGAGCGGTATGGCTGAAAAGCACAATCACTGCAGCTATACACTATGAAAAGAAATGTCGTTTATCGCTGGGATCCCTAAGAAGAGCTACCTGGCTATATTCTAACAGAGACAGCCCCTCTAGAAGAGTTACACATTCCTTATTTTCATTCAAGGAATGAATTTATTTATGTATTTATTTATTTTATTTTCAGAACATTCTGCAACTAAAATAAATAAATGTATTCCTTAAAATAACTTTATTATTTAAATTTTGTGAAGTACTAATTCCTTTACGGAATGATAAGATAATGCTCGCGTGTATAGATAGATTTTTGATTACTCTCAAGCATTCTAATCCAGCCATTAGCTAAGTGTTACTGACTGATTTTGGTACACTATTTTTTGTGTGCCTGTTGAATACATATTGTTATAAGTCACCCTTATCCTTCTTCTGTCATAACCTACTTTGTGAACATCCTACAAGAGGGTCTTACAAAAACAAATGATTGGTGCCAAAGTCATGGCCTTAAACAAAATGCAAAAAATGTGTTATCATCCCTTTCAGTAAGAGCGAATTTCCTGCTAACATGTTCTTGCTAACTATCACATCAATAACAACACCCTAAGTATGTGAGAGACCTGGCATACAGATTGACAGCAACCTTACCTTTGATCACCATGTCCCCACAGCGGTAAGAAGGGCATTCTATATTGCTCATCTCATAAGTAAGGGCTTTGCCTTCATAAAAAAAGAAATTATAATGTCCCTGTACTGTTCCCTCATCAGACCAATAATTGACTACAATGCTCCTTTTAGTATGTACCATTCCAAGCACCTGCAGCAGTTGGAGAGACCACAAAGGTTCCTCCCTAGGACAATTTAAGGTCTTCAGCATCTGTCCTATGAGGTTCATCTGAAATCACTGTCACTTTATTCTGTTTCATACAGACTACTCAGAGGCGATCTCGCCTTGCATATAAGGCAATCTTTGACCCTGCTTTATTGGAAATGCTGCATATCCGTAAGTCAAATGGTACATGGGTTTCTCGCTCTAAAGGCCTTAACCTGGTATGTGACATTAATAGAACTGCTGGAGGGACAGTTTTGTCTCTCAGAGGTTACCACACCTTTGAAACAGACTTCCACTTCATGTCAAGCAGAGCACCTCATTGGTCTTCTTCAAATGCAATCTGGACGATTGGATGGGTAACTGTAAATTCACCCTGGGCATTCCACCTGTTTCTGTCTTGGACAGGGGTGATAGGCGCTGATTGTGGAAATAAAGGTAAAACTCGGCTAGGCTTGAAAGGGCCCTAGGGTCATTAGCCTAGTCACCTCCTATGATCCTATTATCCATTTCACTCTGTAGATGCATTGTCTCCCTGCTGTATCACTATTCTTCCACCTCTGCATTTGTACAATGTCTAGTGCTGTGCAACAAATGCAACTAAGGCTAAATGAAAGTACACAGCTTATGACAATAGCTTGTGATTTTTTTCTTTGGCCACATTAATCTGTAGCACTTGACACCACTACACTTAGCTATGTTTGCTCAGTTTAATTTCATTTTCAACAAGCTGAAGAGTTGACAGTACAGATTACAGTAGTCAACAGGGTAATGAAGATAAATACATACATTCTCATTTTTTGAAACCTGCTGTCACACGTGAACTTTATGAAGTATGACTTCCTATGTGGTGCTCTAATGGTTTGAATCCTGATAGATGAAAAAAAATGTTTTAGAATGTTTTGTCTGACTCCTGTGGCTGTAAATGTTGGCTACACTATTCCTTAACACCTCATTATCCTGCTGGTATTTTAATGTGACTGCTCCCTATTGTGAAGCCTGTCTTGTACAGATCTTGCATGAATAATTATGCTGATATATCAAATACAACACAACACAAACGTGCAGAAATGACGCATTCACTACTGTGTTGTTATGTCTGTATTGTGTATTCCTGTCATCAAGTGCCCAGCTATTACAACCAACACTGTGTCATCCAATAAACATCTGTAATTCAAAACTTTTTTCCATAACTCAATTTTCCACCAACAATAACATGTTTGGTCCCTCATGTGTTTCATAATACACGTATAGCATGTATATAAGGATTTACTAGATGCAGCTGTTATAACAAATGTGTGAATCATGACACCTAAACACACGACCACAACATTTTTCTGTAATCCATTAGATTAACACACGGTTGTATGTGTATGATCCTTCTTTGCATGAAAGTCAGTACAGAGCAATATAGAGTAATTTCCATTCTAAGTACAACACTTCAAGATATGATTATGCATGTGATAATACATTGCCATCAGCAGCATAATTCAACTTGGCAATGTTGTGCTTCTGGCAGAGAATAAAATAAAAAAAGCAAATAATTATTGTTTTAGGTTGTACAATGCTTGCATGTCTGTATTAATTTTGTCAACGGGTTATCTTGATTTCAGAGTGATGCTGACTCAATTAATTCAGTTGGTTAATGTATGTCTGCTCTCCATTGGTTACAATCACTTTATTCTGTAGTCTGCTGTCCGATGTACGAGTTGTCTGTTTGTCTTGCTAATGCACATTGTGCAAGTACGAGACAAGACAAGTGTGCAATCTTCCCGGAATGAATTGGCAGAAAATTTTGATTGATAATCCACTGGTTTACAGATGCAAATTTCTTTGGCATCCCATACTGTGAAACAGGTACATGTCCCTCAAAGTAATGCAATGTAGGCAAAGGACAGTATCTAAATTTTAGTAGAAAACTAGGTAATTACATGGACAGTCACAGTGCTCTTACCTTGTCCTGTGCACACATATATATTTGTTCTAAAAACCATGATGCACAGTACCATATTTTACAAATAGTGGATTTTCAACAAGCACTAACCAACTGTGTGTGTGTGTGTGTGTGTGTGTGTGTGTGTGTGTGTGTGTGTGTGTGTGCGTGTGTGTGCGTGTGAGTGTGTGTGTGTGTGTGTGTGTGTGTGTGTGTGTGTGTGTGTGTGTGTGTGTGTGTCTGTGTGTGTGTGTAATACTTAGTGCTGTATCCACCTCCCCTGAGGAGAGTACATTTAACTTTGCCCACAGCTCCATTATCACATTTTAACATAAACATCCCCTCTGCAATACAGTGATGATGTCATCCTGTCAAAAATGCATTCCCTTCCCTTTTTCAGACTTCTCCTGTGGTGCATGAAACTATACTGTGCTCTCTAGTATATGAAACTAGATAAGTAGGAGGGTCACTGCTCAATGTGGGGAATGTGTGTGTGTGTGTGTGTGTGTGTGTGTGTGTGTGTGTGTGTGTGTGTGTGTGTGTGTGTGTGTGTGTGTGTGTGTGTGTGTGTGTGTGTGTGTGTGTGTGTATCTCTGTATGTGACACTTTCTACTATATCCACTTCCTATGAGGAGAATATATTTAATTTTGCACACAGATCCCTTTTCCCATTTTTAACAGAAACATCCTCTATGTAACACAGTATCTCCCATTACGATTCAGACTTTCCATGTGGTGCTTGCAAATAATACTACACTCTATAGATTGTGTAAATAGATAGGTAGGAGGTTAGATGCTCAATGTGGGGAACTTGTGTGTGTGTGTGTGTGTGTGTGTGTGTGTGTGTGTGTGTGTGTGTGTGTGTGTGTGTGTGTGTGTGTGTGTGTGTGTGCAATGCTTTGTGCTGTATCCACTTCCACTAAGGGGAATTCATTTAATTTTACATGCAGCTTCCTTATCCCACATTTAACTGAAGCATAGTCTCAGCAACACAATGACGAGGTCATCCTGACAAAAGTGCACTCTCTCCCCTTAAGATTCCGACTTTCCCTGTGGTGTTGCAACTAATATTGTGTAATATATAGGGAGAAGGTTTAATTGTCAATGTGGTGAACGTGTCTGTGTGTGCGTGTGTGTGTGTGTGTGTGTGTGTGTGTGTGTGTGTGTGTGTGTGTTTGTTTTTTTCTAACACTTTGTGCTGTATCAAACTCCCCTGAGGGGAATTCATTTCACTTTATACACAGCTATCATATCCTACTTTAACAGAAATGTCCTCTCTGCAACACAATGATAAGATCATCCTGACAAAAGGGCACCCTGTCTCTCTCTTTGAGACTAAGGTGTCTTTTGTGGCACTTATGACTAATACTGTGCTGTATAGATTATGTAACTTGACAAGTAGGAGGTCTGATACTCACTGTGGGGAAATTGTGTGTGTGTGTGTGTGTGTGTGTGTGAGGGGGAGGGAGTATAGAGACAACAACACAGCTGTGCTCAAGCAACTATTAATTTGGAGAAGCATTTTAAACTGCTAGATGACTCCATCATTCCCTAATCCAACCTTTCACAAACACATCTTCTGTTCAACACACTGATAAGTTCATGCTTTCTAAAGTGCACTGTCACACTTTAAAAGTCAGACTTCTCCTATGGCACTTGTCTTTCTCACACTATTCTCTAAAACGTGTAAATAGATAAATAAGAGGTTTGAACACAGCATTGATTAACTTTTACAACTGTGTGTGCGTGATTGAAAATGAATTCAGAATTAGTTTACACCCATTTTCAGTGGAAACATTTACAACCTCAGAAGGCTGTAAAAGTAATTTTATCACATACATCTCCTTGGCAATGTACTATTGATGTCATCCATTCATAGAGGCGGTATGCCTCAGTTGTACCAGGACTCTCCTGTGGCGCTAACTGCTGATAATCAGTTGTATACATTGTATAACAATATAAGTAGGTGATTCAAATCCATTCTTGCTTAAATAGTGTAACTGTGATTACTATCATATACAGTCAGCTACCTCACAACCACCTTTATGTACACTTTCACTTATGAAGTGTATTTACAGTAGCACAGTGTTAAACTAGCAAATCCTAGCATCCCCGGGGAATACCTTTTTGGCAACACAATGATTACATAACAGTACCATAACTGCAGTATCTGTACTGCAGTGGTGGTGCTGCGGTAGCGTTGTTGCCTCACAGTAAGACGTTGTCTTGTTTGATTCTCAGCTAGAGCGTCTTCTGTGTGGAGACATGCGTGAATGGGCGTACCTTCGTTGAAGGTTGTGTGTCAGGGCCGGCAACTCGGCATGTAAAAATCTACTGCCAATCATTAGCAGACCGGAGTTCCGCTGTGGCGACCCCTAACCGGGAAAAGCCGAAAGACACAACAACAACCATAACCGCAGTATCTCACTGCATCTTCTCCTGTGATGCATGACTTTGATATGGTGTTTTGTACAATGTGTAACTACATAGGTAGGATGTTTGAGGCCATCTGTGAGTGTGTTTTTCACCCTCCTACTGGGTATACAGCTCTTCAATACATAGATGATATGTAGCTGTACAGTGTTATTGTGCCCCCGACCACTTTTTAGTATAAACATCCAGCTAATAAACAGTGGTGATGTCATCCATTCAACTGTGTATTGTCACAGTTATACCGCAGCATGTTTTGAAGCACTTGTGATTCAGGCACTAATTTGTAACATGTGATTTTAGGTAGTTAGTTCAAATCTAGCCATTACTTCTCAGACTATGTTGTGCCAGTCTTATTGTCAGTGTACATTTCACTAACACTGTTGTCATATGTATAGATGTTGATTCCTCTTACAAAAAGCTATGATATTTTCTCACACAGCAATGCTTTTAGTCAGAGTAATGATGCCATATGATTACATTTTCCTAACACAAGGGAATGAGACAAGATTCTGTATGCTATTGCATTAGTACACAATTACAGGCACAAATATCCATTGCAGCAATAACATGATGTAATGCCTTGAAATACTGACACAGCTCACAGCTATAGTGACAATTCTACCATGGTGCAATCATTTTCTGCAATATCATGTATTTCCTGAAATCATATGCTCATGTGTTCAACATCTACATTTAATGCCTGTTAGCATTATTGGGCCTTATACTGTGATGCATGAATGGTACACATCACAGTTACAATGTGTCATTACAGTGGGAGAGGCCTCCCCCATCCCTTTTACATCAAAAAGATTGTTTGCAACACATAAATATGATGTAATGACTTAGCATAGGTGGAGCGCTGCACTTCGTTAAGACTTCCACTGTGGCGCTTGTGTTTCATCCATATCATTAGCTGGTGGAGTTACACAGCTTGCTTTTCAATTCCTGAAAAAGGGCAACATTATATGAATGTCCTGACATTACACAAACACCATTTTGTCTAGTTATTCATATCCATTTTTATGTTGGAGAGGTTAATTGTATGGCAGCGAAAAGGTTATTCAAAGTATGTTGTGTTGTGAGTGGCATGTGCATTGAGCACCAGCTTGTATAGCATCCCCACTACTACACAATTGTTAATGAATCCCGGGGCCTTTCTGTAAAAATGGAATTTTAAGTACCTTAACACTCCTGGGATTGCTGAGAATGATATCAGAGATTTATCTTTAACAGAAGAAGAAATATAAAGGGCATGTTAAAACAAAATATCCTACCATTCAAGAAGACTGTAACGATTACAGTACTAGGAAATGTGACCACTGCAATCAGTGTGCTTACATTGACACCAAGGAGAAAGCCCCTATATTATTGGGGTTACAAAAATGGAGGGTCAAAGGGAGGAACTACTGTTTGACTAACAAGTTACTGTATTTGGCATGTTGTAATTCCTGTGATTTCTTCTGTACTGGGATAATGGAGAATTCATTGCAAAACTTAATTTATCAACATATATATATATATATATATATATATATATATATATATATATACATAGTATTAAAAAACAGGATGATCACTCTTGCATGCCACATATTAGTTTGCAGTGGGTTTACATCTTTTTGTTTTTTAATTTTGGAAAAGCTACTGATTCCATTGGGGAGATTGGAAAAACAATCCAGAATACAAGGAGCTTATATGACAAATGAGAGCAGGTGCTACTACACCACAGGGTCTGAATGTCAATGTGTCAGTAGCATTTTGAAGAACAGATCTATACAAGTTTACTTTTCTCTGTATGGATTACTTTGTATTATAGGTTCATAGGTTCATAGGTTCATACTAGGCTATCTGCCCGAGGGCATTTACAAGCCTAGCCCATCGTTTTGTGGCTTACGCCACCCCTTAAGTATGGGGAACTATACCCATTATTTTGCTGTGCCTCTGTCGAGCAGTGACACTGAGGTAATCCCTGGGGTATATTTGCGATCTCCCATCCATTGGTCAAGATTTCTCTTGAACAAGGCCAGCGAGGTGCTCTGCCTCACATATACCGGGATTTTGTTCCACAGCATAGGGAGTCTTTGGGTGATGAATCTATCCCTCCAGCACGTCCTATTAATAGCCGTGTCGAGGTTTAAGTCTCCCGCCCTTGTGGCTCTGGTGGATCTAGATTTTTTGAGGTGAAGCATATTCATCAAATCTGGGTTTGACATGGCCTTGTATGTTAGGCAAAGGTCACCTCTGAGCAAGCGGTAAGCGACTGAATAGAGCTGGAGTTCTTTCAGTCGGGCAGCATAGGACAGATTTTTGAGACCCTTTATCCTTTTGGTGAGGAACTTTTGTGGTCTCTCCAGCTGCTGCAAGTGTCGGGTCAGATACATTCCGAATTGGGCATTGTACTCAATCATTGGTCTGATGAGTGATGAGTAAAGGGAGACCATGACCTCCCTTGATCTAGATGAGAATCCCTTCATGATAAGGTGGGCAATGTAGAAGGTCTTCCTAACTACTTTAGCTACATGGGTGTCGAATGACAGACTACAATCAACCTGGGTCCCCAAGTCCCTGATAACTTCTTCTGTGCTCAGTGGATTGCCACCTATTTGGTAGCTAGGGGTAACCTTGTTTTTCCCGAAGGGTATGACTATGCATTTTTTGGCATTTAACTTTAGGCCATGGCTCTGGCACCAGTTATCCGTTTCTGTGAGACCCTTCTGAAGGATATCTGTGTCAGATGTGTTTTCTACTATGGCTCCCAGTTTGCAGTCATCTGCAAACTTTGTCAGCCATAACCCTCCTGTGTTTGCTTGTACTTGAAAAGTAGATGCCAAACAAGAGTGGGCCCAGGACTGAGCCCTGTGGGACCCCACTTGTGACAGGCTTTGAGTCTGACATGGCGCCAGCAACTCTGACCCTGTGGGTTCTGTCACTCAGCCAGTTTGCAACCCATCTTGTGATGTATGGGTTAACATTTAAGCTGCTGAGTTTTTCAATGATACCCGAGTGAGGTATTGTATCGAAGGCCTTCGCCAGATCCAGGTAGGCTGTATGGACTGCCTTTCCCTCATCAATGGCTTTGGTGACTGTTTCAAAAAGTCAACCAAGTTTAAAAGGCATGATCTGCCTTTGACAAAGCCAAACTGGGTTGGATCCAAGGTCTGCAAATTCCCTATGTCTTTATTTATGAGGTCCATTATGATCCTCTCCATGGCTTTGCAGATAAGGCTTGTCAAGCTAATAGGCGGTAATTTCCAGGGTCGGTGGAAGCACCGCCTTTGTGAAGTGGGACCACAGTTGCAGTGCGCCACTCCTGGGTACATATCCAGAGGTAAGACTTTGATTAAATAGCTGTCCTAGTTGTGGGTTTAATTCCTCATTGAGTTCGTGGAGCACACAGCCGGGGACACCGTCGGGTCCCATGGATGCTGTGTTTTTGCTTTGGAGAGAGCAGTTTTAACTTGGGCGTTGGAAATGTTTGGGGGCTGCAATCGCTTGGTATAGATATCTCTCCTTTTGGGGAGGGGAGAAGTTTGCACTGAACCTGTCAGCCAGTATGTTGGCAATGTCTGTAGGATCAGTAATCTTCACGTCATTTTGACTAGTTCTGAGCATATCTGGGAGTTTCCTCCCAGGTTTCTAACATAGCTAAAGAATGCCTTATGATTGTCTTTTGAGTCTTTAGCTATTTTTCTCTCAAAATTTGCTTTGGATGATTTTATGAGAGCTCTTAGTTTTTACTTATAGTGATCAAGGGTGTCTTACCTTTTAAGGATTTTGCTCTATCTTGTAGTAGCTTTCTCCTTTTGTTGTAGAGTTTGTTTATGGCTGGGGTCCACCAGAGTGGACGCTTGCCTTTGGTACAGAGAGTCTTTGTTTTGCTTGGGATTGCCTTATCCATGCAGTCCTGCAGGTGCTGGTAGAAGGCATTTGTGAGTGATTCAGCGGCTTGAGTACTGTTTTCCGCCGCTCGGGGCCTTAAAGGAGACCACACTAGTCTTTAGAAGTGTGAAGTCGGCTTTGAGAAGTTTTTACTGTGGTCTTTTTATTTCAGGTGGGGTGGGATGAGGACCTCCAGCGAGATTAGTTTGTGGTCTGATCTCACCAGTGAGGGGTATACTTCGGTGTTGAACATTGTGCTCCCATGTTCGTGATGATGAGATCAAGTATGTTATCTCCTCTTGTGGGGATGGTGACTAGTTGTTCCATGGCATTTGAGTTTATGAATTCCAGGAACTTTTGGGCTAGGGTGTTTGGGCTTGAGTAGTGTTCCCAGTCTATATTAGGGTAATTGAAGTCACCTAGTATGATGGTGTTTGGTGATACATTTATCCCCTCTAGTGTTTTCAGGAAAGCCATGTGAGGTTCCTGAGTTTGTGAGGGTGGCCTGTAACATGCTACAATTTGCAGAGCAGTCTTGCCTATGGTTAATTGCACCTGGATGGTCTCCGATGCATCGTGCGTTTCCACCAGTCTTGAGGTGTGGGTGTCCTTGATGAATATGGATATTAATTTAGTACTGATAGGATTTTATTGTAGAACATTGTATTAGGAAAATTTAATTTAGTTACTTGATTTTAAGGTGTTTTGGGCAAAACTGCTGTTTTTTATTTGTTCTGCATCAGGGTATATGTTAATTGGTTGAAATTTATGACATAGCCTTAGGTAATTATTGATTACTGGTTCTGATGAAGTTTGTTGATTTAAGGACGAAAGAACTTAACCAAGTTATTGTGTGTTTTCAATGTTAAAATGTTCTCTCTTGTCACAGTGGTTCTGTCTTATGTTGGCTTTGGGTTATTTGCATGCACTTACTGGAGTGGGGATATTGTGGTGCTTATGGTTTGGTTTATTAAATATTCAAAATGGATGAGTGTAGTACTGTAGGTATTGTTTATATTGCCTTATGTTCTGCATGTCCTGCTTTTATGTTGGCATGTCCACTAGGAGTTTAAGAAAATGAATTTTGGAGCATGAGTATGCCATTAAAACAAAAAATTCTAACAATGCTCTGTTTAAGCACTCTATTGCTTGTGTCATCTGGAAAAAAATTACTTTTTCTGTGTTGGAGGTGGTTAGGCAGGACATAAGGGGAGGCATCTTTAGAAATCTTGTGGTCCAGAAGGAGGCAGAATGGCAATTTATGCTGGCCTCCTATATTTCCCCAGGTCTTAATGATGCTGTGAACATTGTGTTTTTTAAACAATAGGAAAGTGACTATTAATAAATATTAGTTTGGTTGCTTCCTACAGCACTAGTTTATTGTTTTTTAATCAACAAAGTTTTGAATGCTGAAACAGTTTATCTGCTTGCATTTTATTTTATTTTGTTCTATGGCTTTTAATCAGCATTTCAGTATGATGTAATCAGTTTTAATGACAGTGGTGTGCTGACTGGTTGGTGTTAATTGTATTATTTAAATGTTTAACTGACTGAGTTTTTATGTTTAGTTTCTGATGAAGTCTGTTGGACGAATAGCGAATATTAAATTTTGACTACACTAAAAACTACTTATTGGAGTCCTCCTGGTGCATTATTTGGTGTCTTTTGCTTTTTGGTTTTGTCTTTGCACCTTTTCCTGGTACTGCCTTGTTTTTTAGTTACATTTTTTTTCAGTTAGTCCATGGCTGGTGCATTTGAGGAGGACATTATGGATTTGACTCTGCATTCTACTCCAACTCACAGTGACAAGATATTGGACGAGTTGGTTTCTACAGTGGCTGAAATGTAAAAATCGATTGTGACACTGGCAGATAAAATCAAGGACATTTATACTCACAGGGGCAGGAATAACAGTGGTAAAAAGGTGGACAGTGCCTTGAGCAACTCTTTGGTCAATAACAATGTTATACAAGGTCCTGGACTTGAGGTAAATTCAAACATGTTTGATAAGGGTGTTAAGGATCTGTTAAATGAGAGCTTTGACCCATTTGGTGGAGAAAATTTTCATTTTCGCAATGCTTTAGTTAGAAATGAGGCATCCAATCTCTTGGATAGACTGGAAAGGGACTTAAAACATTACCGTGCCTTACATGTAGAAAACAAGTATTTTGAGCATTGCATAAAGGTTGGGGTAGTTCCAAAAGGCCTGCGTTTTTTTAAGATGCCAAATGGTGTTGTGTCTAACATCCCCTTCTATAAGGAGCTGCTCTGTTTTTTTGATACAGCAGGCAAGGACTTTCTTAAACTGTTAATTAAAAATAATACATCCACCCTAAATGACCTTAAGGAATGACTTGCAGACACAGATAACACCCTTATAAAATTAATGCAAGACTGTCCTGGTTTGGATATAGACTATCATCAGGTCCTGGATAATGTTGATAAGTATGAAAGAACTTTGGTCTTAGGTTCATAGGTAAGTACTAGGCTATCTGCCCAAGGGCATTTATAAGCCTAGCCAGAGTGTGCTGGATTTTGCCACCCCCTTGGATTAGTTCCCTGTGCCTCTGTCAAGCAGAGCCACTGCAGTGATCCCCGGGGTAAAGTTTCTGTTTCCCATCCACCCATCAAGGTTTCTCTTGAAGAGTGCTAGCGAGGGGCTCTGCCTGATGTATATTGGAATCTTGTTCCAAAGCATCGGGAGTCTCTGGGTCAGGAATCTATCCCTCCAGCATGTCCTATTTATTGTTATGGTAAGGTTTATATCCCTAGAGCAGGTGGCTCTCAGGGATTTTTTTTTTTTTTTAGGTGGAGCATATCCATCAATTCTGGGTTGGACATGGCCTTGTATGTCAAGCAGAGATTACCTCTGAGTAAGCGGTATGCAACCGAGTACAGCTGGAGTTTCTTTAGTCAGGATGCATAGGTCATCTGTTTGAGGCTAGTAATCCTCTTGGTGAGGTACTTTTGTGTTCTTTCCAGCTGTTGCAGGTGTCTTGTAAGGTACATCCCAAATGGGGCATTGTATTCTATAATAGGTCTAATAAGTGATGAGTAGAGAGGCACAAAAACCTCCTTTGTTCTGGATGTGAACCCTTTTGAGATTAGGTGGGCCACATAGAAGGATTTTCTAACCACCTTGGCAATATGATTATCAAAGGAGAGATTGCTATCTACTTGGGTCCCCAGATCCCTTATTATGTGGTAGTTTGCGGGCACTTTGTTTTTTCCAAAGGGGATGACTATGCACTTTTTGGCATTCAGCTTGAGGCTATGATTTTGACACCAGGTATCCGTCTCAGTGAGACCCTTCTGGAGGGTGTCTGTATCAGCCAATTCTATAAGTCATCTGTGAACTTGGTCAGCCAAAGTCCACCTGTGCTTGCCTGTACCTCTGAGAAGTATATACCAAACAGGAGGGGTCCTAGGACTGAGCCCTGGGGGATGCCACTTGTAACTGGTTTAGAGTCGGACATAGAGTCTGCAACTCTCACCATGTGGGTTTTGTCCGTGAGCCAATTTACAACCCATCTCATGACATAGGGGTTAATGTTCAGGTTGGTGAGCTTGTCTATAATACCAGAATGGGGAATGTTATCAAAAACCTTTGCAAGGTCTAGGTAGGCTGTGTGGACCTCCTTACCCTCATCTAATGCCTTAGTAACTGTCTCAAAGAAGTCCACCAGGTTTAGGAGGCATGCTCTGCCCTTAACAAAGCCAAACTGGGTGGGGTCCGAAGGTTGGAGGTTCCCAATGTCTCTGCTAATGAGTTCCATGATGATGCGCTCCATAGCCTTGCAGACCAGGCTAGTCAGGCTTATAGGGCGATAGTTCCCGGGGTCCATTATGGTGCCACCTTTGTGGAGTGGGATAACTGTTGCTGTGTGCCACTCTGTGAGTACATAGCCTGTAGAGAGGCTGAGTTTGAACAGTGTGTTTAGGTGAGGGGTTAGTTCATTTTGGAGCTCTTGTAAGACACAGCCTGGGACACCGTCCCGTCCCATTGAGGCTGTGTTTTTGGCTTTGGATAGGGCTGTTTTAACTTGTGTGTCGGTGAATATTAAATTTTTACTATGCTAAAAACTACTTATTGGAGTCCTCCTGGTACATTATTTGGTGTTTTCTGCTTTTTTGTTTTGTCTTTGCACCTTGGCCTGATACTGCTGTGTTTTTTAGTTCCCGCAGTCAGTGGAAGCACTTCCTTTGTACAAAGGGAAAAGGTTGACCTTTTTCCATTCGGCTGGGATGAAGCTGGTGTTTAGACTAGGATTGAAAAGAGTACTGAAGGATGTTGATAATTCTTTTTGGAGCCCATGTAGGACCCAACTTGGGATGTTATCAGGTCCCATAAATGCTGTGTTTTTGGTCTTAGAGAAGGTGTTCACAACCTGCTCTCTAGAGATACATGGTGAGAGGAATGTCATGGGGTGTGTGTGGTAAGGAAAGAGGATGGAAGCTTTCACAGAACCTGTCGGCTAACGGGTTTGCTATGTACACAGGGACAGTGTATGTGGTATCATTAACTACCAGTTTGGTGCATATCTGAGCCTTTCCTTTTAGGTTACGGATGTAACTAAAGAACACCTTATGGTTATCCTTAGTTGAGGATGCTAATTTGGATTCATAGTTTGTTTTGGAGGACTTTACAAGAAGGCTTATTTGCTTGTTTAAGCTGAGGAGGGAGTGTTTCCAGTCTAGGGCTGGGTCCATGTTACTCTTACACAGCAATTTCTTCCTCTTAATGTAAAGCCTGTTAATGGCAGTTGTTCACCAGACAGGTTTGCTCTTCCTTGAAGATCTTGTTTTAGTCCTATCAGGTACAACAGCATCAATGAAGTTATACAGGTATTTGTAAAAAGCATTGGTGTAGGACTCAGCATAGTTGCCAGTTCCATTTGAGGGAGGAGGTGCAGTGAAGCTATTTATACCATCCCTTTGAAGGATATAATATGCTTTGGAGAAGTTTTTTAGTTTAATTGCTGCTGGGGGGAGTCAAGTGTGATAGCTACTTCAAGTGAGACTGATTTGTGGTCAGCTGTGACAAAGGAAGACCTCACAGTTGGGGTGCTACCATGGTCCTCCATATTGGTAAGCACCAGATCCAAGATGTTGGCACCCCAAGTTGGGGTGTCCACCAGCTGGTCCAGGGCATTGGAGTTAATAAACTTGGGGTCCTTTGGGCAAGTAAGTTTGAGAATAAGTAATTTACCCAGTCAATGGAGGGACAATTAAAATCACCCAGAACCATGGTGTTCAGATGTATCTTGATGGATTCCAGTAGATCCAAATAGGCAGAGTGGGTATCTTGATTCATGGAGGGGGTCCTGTAGCTGGCAAATGCTTGAATAGATGTCCTACCAACAGTTAATTGCAACTGAAGTGTCTCCAGGGAATCATATTGTTTAACCAATTTGGAGGTGTATTTATCTTTAATGAATATAGATGCACAGCCTCCATTAGTTTTCATGCCTTGCATTTGTGGTCTGAATGTGTGGTAGGAGGTGTAACCCAGTATGGCTTGGGTGCTCTCCACAGCCTTAAACCAGGACTCCATGACTGCACAGATGTCAGCATCTTCAAAGGTAAGGATTTCTTCCAGTGAGTGCAGTTTCATGCTAAGTTTCCTAGCATTTCACAACATAACATTGAGGTTGTTTTTTGATGAAATTTTTATGTTGGGAATTTTGTCCTTGTGACTTTGCCTAAAAAAGACACTATGGGGGTGGGAAGACCCTTTGACAGTAGCCGAAATCCCAAGGGTGACAGATGAAAAAAATCTCTGGCAAAGCATCAAGGTATATCAATCATGTTATCTTAGGCTGACAAAAACTGGATCTCCCTTAGAATGACACCAGAAACTAAGCCACTTATTGAGGTCAATGATTTTCTGTTTACATTGTGGATGACTAAGATATTTAAGTAGATGTGTGTTGCCTTATGGGCTTTGATGGTGAGACACTTGTGCTTGTATCATTATGCGCATTGTGTGTTTTGGTTGTTATTGTTGGTTTAGTAAGTATATATTTTGGAGGTCTATGGTGTTTAGGTAGATTTTTTTTGTGAGCACCTCAGCATATGTTGGTCTATGTGTATGCTGTGTGTTATGAGTAGGAGTTGTAGTAGGTGGGCTGACAACGCACTCTGTATTGCTATCTATTGTGTGAGAGATCTGTGATTCCAGATTCATAATATAGGTGCATCTCTCACAAATGGTACAGGAATGATTTAGAAGTAGGAGTTGTCAGTGTACATGAGACGATTGCTACACTGTCTCAGTAGACCCATGTCTACCAGGCTGGTAGGAGAAAAGGAGAGAAACTGACAGTTCATGGTCCCAGGAATAACAATTGAAGAAGGAATACAGCAGGGAAAGGTATTAATAGGTTTAGGCGTGAAGAGCTCTGGTTCAGGTAATATTTGTGAGGCTAGAAAGCAGGCATCATATGGCAATCCCTCTGCACAGTAGTGCTTGATGCTGTGTGATGCACAAACAGGCACAAAGAAGCACAAGCCAGTTCAAACATGGGCTTTTTAAAGCAGAAAAACAGTAAACAGCCAAAGTTCAAATTATCCAGTCAAAACACCTTATACAGAGCCCTGCAACAGTGCATCTAGCTAGATCACTCCAAACTGTACCTTCCTGCCATAAGTGCATGGGGGGGGGCACTATCCAGACAAAAGATTAACTATTTTACAAGCTTCAAAGGTCACAAACAGTAACAGATTCAGCAAAAACCTAAACTTAGTCTAAACTAGTGTTTTTCAAGTGCAGCAAACAAGTAAAATGAACATAAACAAGCAGATGAACTATAATTACAGTTGTAAGAGGAATTCAATTAGCAGACAATCTAAAAAATGCAGTAAAATACAGTTGCACAGTTTAAACAGATATGCAGCAAATATTGTTTTAGTTAATCAGAAAGTCCATAAAACAGATGAAAATAAGCACTTATTATTTGTAGTCTCTCAGCAGGTATTTGGAAACCAGTAGAGCAAGGGCAGAAGGCTTAACTCACTGCAGCTTTGAGCAAATAAGCAGAAACTGGTTCAAACATATGCTTTTTAAAGCAGAAAAACTGGAAACAGACAAAGTTCAAATTATCCACCCAAAATGCCCTAAACAGAGCCCTGCAATAATAACTCTAGAGCTAGATCAGTCAAACTGTACCTTCCTGCCACAAGGGCACATGGAGGCCTCTCCAGACAAAAGATTAACTGTTTTATAAGCTCTAAAGGTCACACACAGTGCTAGAGTCAGCAGAAACCTGAACCAAGTCTATGCTAGTATTTTTCAAGTGCAGCAAACAAGTAAAATGAACAAAACAAGCAGATGAACATTAATTACATTTGTAAGAGGAATTCAGTTAGCAGACAATCTAAAAAATGCAGTACAGCTCACAACTGCACAGCTTAAAAACAGATATGCACAAATATTGTTTTAGTTAATCAAAAATAGAGCCCTAAACAGAACAATGTATAAGTGAAGTGAACTGATAGATATAAGACAGATGATATAAGGGTCTAATCTGGTTAACTGATAATTTTACAGAGGACAGTCTGAATACATATTTACATACTTTTTTAGATCACTTTGTTTTTGTATAACTTTTAACTATTCTTAGTATTGCTAACAGCATGTGAGCTGTCGTCTGTCTACTTTCACATTATTCGGTATTAACTACAAGTTTGATAATATGTGCCACACATTACATTTGTGGTGTTACAAGGAGAGGTGAGAAGGATGAATGTGTCACTTGAATATTCTTTTTCCTCTGTGCATTGCTAGGTAAACCCATTAATTGAATTAATTTACCTGACAGCTTTTTTTCTTTTGTCATTGTTTTTTATAATGCATTATGCAATTGCTCTCTGCTCAGCATTGTGCAAACATCTTTCAATGCCTAATGAAAAAGGTGAAAGTTTTAATATAGGCTGCCTTTTGTAGTACAAACAAGCTTTGTGGTGGTCCATGGCCATCAGCACTCTGGATAGAACTCAGTGAATAAATTCAACTTATCAGGTAACTTTCCTTGTGGCACAAGGTGTAAGTGGAGTGATTACAAAGACTGAAGACAGCTGATGCAGGGTTCAAAACTAGTTGACACTTTTGCAGAGGGACAGAATGCCATTTGTCACACATTTTGCTCAAGAATGTCACAGTAAATGCACATCATTATCTTATTGCAAGAAACGTGTCATTACTGTTTGCTATAGAATCCCAATATGTGTGCAAAGTATGCAAAAACATGTCACTGATGATATTTAATGTAGAATGCACATACAAAGGTATGACATGCACATTATTTCTGCAGTAATTACTGAGTTCTCATGTATCATAAGTATTTGGTTATGATAGTGTAGCTCCCACTGTATTTCGTGTAGAAGTAATAGACTGTAGTTTCCCACTACACCAGAAGGTGGAGCTCCTTTTCATGAACAAAAAAAGACAGTTTCGAAAGTGAAAGGGGATTCTGAAACACTAACCGAAGGAGGGAAGACTGAAACACATAGCTGAAGGGAAAAGGGCCTTGCAGCATGACTGAGTTTTCTTGTCTAGTGCTTTGGGACAGGGAAGTGAAGTAGCAGATTGTGTCTGTCTCTGGATGAAATCCTGGATGATGGTATTTTGTGGAATCAGGAGAGAAGTCTGAAACCACAGTATCACCATGCCTGCTATGATTTAGCAAGAAAAGGAGTTCCCTTGGGCCTAGTACCCCGAAGTCATAGATGATTACCAGAGTTCTGGTAGGTGATTTTCTATTTTTCTCATCAGGGGAACCATGGCACCTGGTCACTAGGATATTCTCGACGGAGTGGTGAGAGGCTCTGGCCGTCCTTTTATATTTTTATAAGATTGTGGATCCCCCCAAATGCTTTGTGGATTACAAATAACTGGGATCCATATGAGCTGCAAATTGGGCCCCATCATGTCAGCAGTAAGACTGTAAGGAGTCACTGGCCAGTGAACAGGGTATAATAGAGTATACATAGTTGGTCTGTTTAGAATTGATCAGGGGGGTTGATGGTATTAGTACTGCTCAATGACACTGCATTTTCTCATATTTGTATTATTACATTATAAATCTTCATTGTTCAGTGACATTGCATTTTGCTCATGCTAGTACTTCAGCCTTCAAGAAATTTGATGCTCAATGACATTGCACTTCTATTTGTATTGCTGTATTATAAATCTTCATTGTTTAATGACATTGCATTTTGCTTGTGTTAGTACTGTTGCCTTCAAGAATCTTTACTGCTCAATGACATTGCATTTTCTTATATCTGTATTGTTGCATTATGACTCTTTTATTGCTTAATGACATTGCATTTTTCCCGTGTTTGTATTGCTGCATTATAAAGCTTTACTGCTCATTGATATTGCCTTTTTTGTGCATGTTTGAATGTCAAGACTTTCTTCTGTTGAGTTCTAGGGAAGAGGGTGAATGTATGTTTTTATTGCATGCATACCTCACCTTGCTTTATTGCTAACTGATGCACTGTTGAAATAATTTGTTTATGGTTATGCTATTGCCTTTTTAAACTAGATGTGTCACCTAGAATAAAATCTGTCCCTCTTGCCACCTTGGTGTGTTGGGCCTATTGGTGAGTCACCAGAATCAGGTAGGAAGGAACCCATATCTCTTCAGCTATACCCGCCGGTGTGCACCAATAGTATGTGCTATGAAGGATATGTATAACCTAACTCACCATGACTTACTCAGGTCATACAATTGCATGCATCTGACATGTATTTACAAACACAATCAATTAATTTCACATAGAAAGTCCCCTGACTAAGTAAGGTCACAAAATACAAGCCTCTCTTAAATATGTTTACAGTTTGTATTAATTTATACTGCTATAATTAGCATGCTAATAAGTAAGTTATTCTGTGGAAGTGACAATTAATCAGCAACATTTGTCATTTTATCCTTTGTTTTCCATTGGGTTTGATTCCCAGGTGGTACTACTCAATCTTTTCAGAGTCTAACTCCCACTGTGCCAGTATATCACAAATTATACAATTTTTCCTCATATAAACCATAATTATAACCCACACCATAAAGCATTTCAGGGTTTACCATTAGTCAAGAAAAGCTGGCTTTATTTGCAGATGATATTATTTTGTACCTGACAAAACCAGAAAAAGACATTACAGTGTTGTGGAACATTTTGAGGCAGTTTCATATATTTTCGGGATACAAAATTAATGAAGCTAAAACAAAGACAATAGCAGTAAATTATGTATCCACACATGAACAGTTTCAGGAATACCCACATTTACGGGGACATGATAAAATGAAATATTTAGGACTGTGGATTAAAAATGATTCTAGTGTGGCTAAGGATATGTGGGAAGAGACTAAGCAAAAGATAATACGAAAAACAAGAAAATGGAAGCTTTGTTATATTGATATGGATAGTAAGATACAAGCAGTTAAAATGTAGGTCAGGCATATTTTTGTCAACCAGAGGATATTGTTGTGGGTAGCAATTAATAAAGAGCTGAAGGACTTTATCAGGGAGAGGAAGATGGCAAAAGTCAAGTAGGATAAGATGATTCTTCCAGTAGAATAGGATGGATTAGGATTATCCAATTTGAAGGGGTATTTCAGAACTACACAGTTAAGGCTCCTATACATAGCATAAGCAGACAACTATACTTCAAAGTGGAAAGGGGTGATGATGGAACAGGGGAAAGCTCAAAAAACAAAGAGAGAGTGGGATTTTGGATGCAGGCCTTTAAGGCGAATAACAATAATCATGAAGAATATTATATCCATAAAGTAGCAGAAAGTATTCTAAGAAGTAAACCAACACAGGAAAGGATAAATGAGATTCTGCAGATAGGGATGACTACAATTAGGGATACAGAAAATAGGCAAGGGGGGTTGGAATTTATTGGAGGAAACTGGCAAAGGAACCAAGGTATTGGGAGCAAATAACTAGAGTGGAAAAGATGATAGAATGGGAAGATGCCAAGAACTTATTTGGACTGCAGGTTAGAGATTGCCTTCCCTATCAGGGATTGATATCAGAGTTTAGGCAAAGAGAAAGAAATAGGGGGGGTCCTAAATGAAAGACCAGCACTGTTAGAGTTTTTAATAGAATCTAGAACATAAGCTGACATTAAAAAAAGAATAATTAACAGAGTATATAAAATATTACATGATAACTATAAGAATCAATCAGAAGAGTATAGAAAGATTGGGAAGAGGGATTGGATAAGCAATTCACAAAGAAACAATGGGAGGATATTTGTATGTCTCCCAAATATGCAACAAAATCTAGAAGATTTAGTATTTTTGCCTGGAAATGTTTACACAGATATTTTTATACCCCAATCCAGGGAATTTTTCCTCAAGTAGACAGTCAATGTTGGCGGTGTGAAGGAGAAGAAAGAGGTAATTGGGGGATATATTTTCCAGGAGTGAGGTGAGTTGGCAGATTTTAAGGATTGCCTATGGGTGCAATGTTGGAGATCCTGGGTGGGGAGATTGGTCTAACAAGGGAGATGATTTTTCTGAGCTATGATACAAAATCAGAATTACATAGACATGGTAAGGCCTTGCTGTGTCTAATAGTGGTGGCTGCCAAAAAAGCAATTACTAGAAAATAGAAATCAAGATCTAAACCAACTATACTGGAAGTAGTGAATATGGTAACAGAGATAAAACAGCTGGAATTGAGCTTTTTAGAAAAGGTTAGGAGCAACCTACATAGGGAAAAATGGGAATTGTTGGAACAATATATACAAGGGAGGAATGAGGTCTAAAAGGCGTCAGGACATAAATGAGCTATGTAATGTTTGAGCGAGAAAGATTGGGTAGATTATAAGAGATGTATAATGTTTGCAACTGGGAGTGTGTGAATATGGTTTGTGATGTAACATGCGTGCAACTAGGATTGTGTTGGTGTGATTTGTTTTCATTTATATAAATGAATGATTGCCTGTGCAGTAAGTGATGGTTTAATAAAGATGTTTCTTGTTTAACAAAAGGCAGGAATTGAATAATTTATGTAATAGTGCTTAGGTTATATGATATATAGCAATATATGTGAAGTATAATGTTTATTATGTTAATATAGTTTGATTACTTTTATATGAATGTAAATTTGTCTATGTCACAAGTGATTAATTCAATAAAGAAAAGTCGATTTTGAGCATCGTACATTGCCAAATCTCAATGCCATTTTAACACCTTCTACTCTTCTTGATGTACTCATTGGCAATGTGCCTGGCACGCCATTCCTGTGCTTGCAATTGTGCAAATGCAGCTGGCAAGGCTGTACATCTTTGTGCACAAGCTGTTATATGCAAGATCTGAATTGGGTGACAATTCAGGCTCATAGTTCTGGCTTGACTGCTGCAGACCTCTCTGACAATGGTAGATATGGTATGCCATTTAGAGCACAAAGGTGAGGTGTTGAGGAGTCCAGGATTTTTGTGGCACTCCTCATGAAGTGTACAGCTGGAGGTTACTGCAAGGGGAATATGTCAGGTCTCAGTATAAGGCTGAGGCTTAGGGTAGCTTGCCAAGGCAGTCTCCAGTACAACTGACATTTCATGCACTGGCATGCACTGGGGAGCAATGTTGTCACCACTACAGTGACATGAAGAAGCACAAGAGGGGCCTCGTTAACCAATGGGAGGGTGCATTTAGGACTGCAAACACCCCTCAGTTGTGTAAGTATACTGACACATAACATGTCTGTAATATGTCATTAATTAACCAACAAGTCAAACCAGTTATTCATTTGTTTTCATTTACATATTTTTTCTACTGTACAGCTGCAGCACAGATTGCAGAAAATCATGACATTCATCAAGAGAGATTAACTCGCCTTGGAGAGGCATAGGGAAAGTATGCCTTTGTTCTGATTGCAAGGCAAAGAAGTATTCTCAATCCATTTCTGTATATCATCTTGAACAGGCATACTTTTTAACTTTTATATCAAGTCCACATTCCTGCTCCAATAGTTCTTGGTTATTGCATTAGGTAATGAGTTCAGCACATTAATTGTGGTTGAGTTCAGTACCTACAAACAGATCTTTAATTTTATACAGGCTAATATTTATACATATTTAACTTCAGTACTGCATGTCATTAATAATTCAAAATAATTACAAATGTAGTTATTACCATAGAAAGCAGACATCTGACAAGTCAGAGTGAAATACATGATTCTATTACTCATATCATACCACTGTGATATAATGATTGCAAGATACATTCATGCCTTACCATCATATCTGGATGTGGCTAAGGTGTAGTTATGTATTTCTCATACTGTTTCATGTACTGAAATAATTAATGTGACATGCTATTGGTCTAATTCTCTCTTTTGCTGTCTTCCCACCCTTTAGCTCTTCTTTTTTTTAAACATTACTGCTAAAAACAAGCTGACCATCAGCACAGGGAGGTAGACCGACCACTAGGGTTTGACCCACCATACCTCCATAGGTGGCTGCAGCATCACCACAACAGGCATCACAGACACCCAGTACATCTGGGTCCCAACCTGTAAGCAGTGGCACTATAACTGCTGCCCTACCTGCTCCACCTGTATCAAGTAGCTTTGCCTGCCTGGCTGCTGGTGCAGTGATACCCTCCAGCAGCAGTACTACTGCAGGTTGTGATTTTGTCATCCAACAGGAGCTGACAGGGCTGGTGGAGGACACAGTGGAGAGGGGCCTTGATGCCTAAATTAGCAGGGTTATAAAGGTCCTGCATTGTATTGTGAAATGATGCCACTTCCAGCAGTGACCAAGGCAGATGACACAGGAGACAGTGATGACAATTCTGACGGTGAGGACTATATTCTCACTGCTGTAATGCTGGACACAGATACACCTCAGAGGTTCCCTACCTATCCCCAGTCATGGTGTTCCCCAACCTGTTGTGTCCATCACCATTCCTGTCTGTCTTTAATGTCCTGTATGTCTGCTCCCTGCTACCTAACCTACCCTCTCATTCCCAAGCACCTTCCTCAACATTCCTCTCTCTCCAAAAAAATGTGCACCTGTCCCACAAAAATAATTATGCCTCATACAAATGTATTCACTATGCCCTTGTGCCCTCTTGACACATTTGATTTGGTTCCAAAAGTCTACATAACATTCTTATGTTGTTGTGACCCATACCTGGTGTGGTGACACTAAAAAGTCTTGAAATTTGATGTACAATAATACACTTCTGTTGTGAAGAAGTGAATAGTTATGATGCTCTCCCACCACCCTCCTGCAAATTCCTGTATTCTTTCCCCTGTATCCTACCATCTGCTTGCCACCCTCATTTTCCCACTGTCCTATCAACCTCTTTTTCAGACATTTAATCTGGTAAAAAAAAAAAAGATTTGAAATATCCCACCCGAAAGCTTTCACTTTTTATCTTCAGCATTTGCGCTGAGGTTGGCATAGCATGCCAGTGCTGAGTGATGGTGAATATGGTTCAACTTTCTATGGCAAAAATTGATGATTAAAATTTCAGCCACAGTAGTCTGGTTAACTTCATGGAAATATGTTTAAATCTGCTGCCCTATGAGAATACAGAGTAAAGGCAGTTATATAGCAGTTCTTAGGCTGCTGGATGTAATGAACCAAAAGTTTCTATGTGGAATGTTGAAATAATTCCCTTGTTTATAGACTGATGTTTTTGCATAGTGTCACGAGTTTGATTATAGATATAGTCAAATTATTATTTCATGACATTTTATATTCTTATCATATAGTCAACTGTAAATGCTTGCATTTCTCTCCATTTACAACATTTCATTAACTTACCATTTGAATAGTGCAAGACATAATTTGCAAAAACATTGCAGGCCCAACAAGGAGACAAGAATGTTATTGTACAGAGCATGACAGCTTAATAATGAGGAAATAAGTAAGAGTAACAAACTATACAGGTGGTTCAAGGTAAGTCTGGAACCTGTATAGAAAAAGTAATACCAGTTATATAACTGATCACTGTATTATGCAAATTATCATAGGTCCCTAAGGTGATACATGGCCCAGGTGTACGATAATATCAGTAGTAGCTTATGAATGATGTTTGCAATGCACAGCTATAGATTTTACCCAATAATGTGCATCAAGCATTCCAGAAAAGAAGGGTTTTCACTGGCAGGGGGCTACCCCATTAATTTGTATTACCCCCAGGCAATAACCAGTTTTGGAAACACAATGCTTACATCATGCCATCAGAAGTGAACTACATCACAGTGATCGTATGAGTGATCCTGTAGCACTTGTAAGAATAGTACATAGCAAAATGAAATATAACGGGTTAATTTAGATGTAGTAAATGTACTGGAAAAATAATAGCTTACATTTAAAATAAGCTTACATGTAGATATTTTGGCATCCATGTGTAAAGGAGTATGTCATTGAGAAACAGAGTTTGTAAAAATAGCTGTGTGCAGATGGTGGTTGGAAGACGATTACACAGAATGTCAGCAAGATAAGGATATGCAAAATCAAGGACTGGAACATCAGCAAGATAATGCAAGAACACCGAGTTTCCAAGGACCAAGGACAATCATAAATTAAAAGAAACAAAGAGAGACTGTTTAACATCAGACTTTGGGGGAAAAAGCATCAGACTCTGTATAAATATGTGTGTAAAAATAAGCTTGAAGAATTTGCCATAGAGAGCTGAATGTATTATTCGCATGCTGTAGAGCTGAAAATAATTCTAACAGTAAAATAGCTAACTGAGACAGTTTCATAGTTTCATAGTTTAGTGCTAGGCTATCTAGGCTATCTGCCCTGGGGCATTTGTAAGCCTAGCCATAGTGATGTGGCTTTTGCCACCCCATGAAATGGTACAAAACATGTACAGAATAAATTTAGAATACTGTGCCTCTGTCTAGTAGTGACACAGTGAAGGTCCCCTTATATAATAGAATTAGTTTACTGTGCCCCTGTCTAGCAGTGACACAGATGTGACCCCTGGGGTAAACTTACGATCTCCCATCCACTCATCAAGATTTCTCTTGAAGAGAGTCAGTGAGGGCTCTGCCTAATATGAACTGGGATCTTGTTCCAAAGCATGGGAAGCCTCTGGGTTATGAATCTATCCCTCCAGCATGTCCTATTCATACTTGTGCCGAGGTTTAAGTCTTTAGCTCGTGGTCCTGATGGATTTGGATTTTTTGAGGTGGAGCATGTCCATCAGATCCTGATTGGACATGGCCTTGTACGTCAGGCAGAGATCACCTCTGAGCAGGTGGTATGCTACTGAATAGAGCTGAAGTTTCTTTAGTCTGGCAGAATAAGACATATGTTGGAGACCCTTGATCCTCTTGGTGAGGTACTTTTGTGGTCTCTCCAGCTGTTGCAAATGCCGGGTGAGGTACATACCAAATGGGGCATTGTACTCAATCACGGGTCTGATGAGGGAGGAATATAGGGGTACAATGACATCCTTGGATCTGGATGTGAATCCCTTCACGATGAGGTGTGCAAGGTAGAATGTTTTTCTAACCACTTTGGCAACGTGGGTGTCAAATGAGAGGTCGCTGTCGACTTGGGTCCCTAGGTCTCTGATTACTTTTTCCGTACTCAGTGGGTTGCTGTCTATGTGATAATTTGTGGGTACTTTGTTTTTCCCAAAGGGGATGACTATACATTTTTGGCATTTAGTTTAAGGCCGTGACTCCGGCACCAGTTGTCCATTTCTGTGAGGCCTTTTGTAGGATGTGTGTGTCTGCTGGTGTATCGACTATGGCCTAGTTTGCAGTCATCTGCAAACTTTGTCAGCCACAGCCCTCCCATGTTTGCTTTAACATCTGAGAAATAAATGCCGAACAAGAGGGGTCCCAGGATAGATCCCTGTGGGACACCACTTGTGACTGGCTTTGAGTCTGACATTGCTCCAGCGATTTTAACTTTATGGGTTCTGTCCTTTAGCCAGTTTGCAACCCATCTAGTGACATAAGGGTTTACTTTTAAGCTGTTGAGCTTATCTATGATGCCTGAGTGGGGTATTGTGTCGAAGGCCTTAGCCAAGTCCAGGTATGCTGTATGGACTGCTTTGCCCTCATCAATGGCTCTAGTGACTGTTTCGAAAAAGTCAGCCAGGTTTAAAAGGCAGGATCTGCACTTTACAAAGCCAAACTGGGTGGGGTCAAGTGTCTGTAGGTCCCCTATGTCTCTGTTTATGAGTTCCATAATGATTCTTTCCATAGCTTTGCAGACCAGGCTGGTTAAGCTTATGGGGTGGTAGTTTCCAGGGTCTGTAGAGGCACCCCCCTTGTGGAGTGGGACCACTGTTGCTGTATGCCAGTGTTCAGGTACATATCCTGAAGTAAGGCTAAGGTTAAATAGCATTTTTATGTGTGGGTTTAGCTCCTCTTGGAGCTCACGTAACATGCAACCCGGGATACCATCAGGTCCCATTGATGCTGTGTTTTTTGCTTTGTTTAGGGCGGTTCTCACTTGGACATCTGAGATGACAGGGAGATTACATTCAGCTGGGATAAGTATTTCTTCTTTTGGGGGTGAAGGAGGGGAGAAATTTGCACTGAACCTGTCAGCCAGAATGTTGGCAATATCTGTGGGTTCAGTGTATTTTTTGTTGTTGTGAACCAACTCTGAGCATATCTGAGGGTTTCCGCCCAGGTTTCTAACATAGCTGAAGAAGGCTTTGTGGTTATCTTTAGTCTCTGGTCTCTGTGTATTTATTGTACTTGGAACAATACCATAAGTAAGTAGATGGTCACAGTGAATAGTTAAATAATGTGGTATGCATGTGTGCAAATGCAAGTAACTAAAAGAAGTAATAACAGCACAATATAATTTTTCAATGGCGAGCCACAATTGACAGATCGCATGGCTTCTCATGACAACTGCGCCTTCTTTTTATTCAGTTAGCACGTCCAGTTGCAGTGCAAACCTTTGTCTTTATGTTCTATCCTTCAGGGAAGGATTCAGTCGCAGAACTGCCGATCTCTGCAAGTTCCACTGGTCTTCATAGAATTCTGAATCTGCATCTGCCAGTTTTGTTTGACTGCCTTTTCAGGAGAATCAATGAGGTTCTTTCTACGTTTTCTCAATGAAAGATTTAGCCACCATTCACCCAGAAACTGGTAATTCTCTTTTTGTTTCTCATTCTACAGCATGGATGCCATAAAGGAGAGGAGTGCTAAGTGTAAAACTACTTTTCAAGTAGACAGTAATGATAGTGCAGTACATGTATGGTTAGGTTTTAAAGATTGGTATTAACAAAACTGCAGTACTTGCAGTACTTTACTAAGTAAAGTTGATGTCAATGCTTTATGTAAATGGAGTTTTACTTATGATTGGTACATGTCTAATGTCAAAGTGTATAAGTATTGACCAGGGTGTGTGTTTTGTGTCAGTGATGATAAATCTATTTGTCTAGAGTGCCATAGAAAGGTGGTCGCACAGGTTATATCCAGGGATAATTCCCTAGACAAACAGCCCTTATCTTTCTCTCTATATTCTGATCTAGAACCCTCCTTACTTCACCTGTATGTACCGTTGAGAACTTTTTAAAAGACATTTCAATATTTTAAAGATAAGCTCTTACAAGACCTAGATGTTGACTTGGTGACTCCTTTTGTAACTTACTGTTCCGAATGGAATTCGGCTTTATCGCCTGACTCTAAACAAAAATTAAATTAACAGTATAAAAATTTTCAAAGGGCTAAAAAAACAGAGTGGAATGCACTTAGAGGCTCAGTTAGAGACACTTAAGCATAAAGATGAATATCTTCACAAATGGGAAGTAAAGTTTGAATTGCTTAAAGAGGAACTACAGGCAGAGCATGACAAAAATACACAATATCAAACAATGGTACAGGAATTACAACAGCATCAACAGCAGCTAGACGGCTTACAGTGACAGGCAGAGGAAGGGACTAGAAAAGGATGAAAAAATATAAACAAATGCAGTGTGATCTAGACAGACGCACAACAGCTTCAGGCACTAGAGGAAGCGGTAAAGAGTTTGACAGACCATCTTAAAGAATTGGAAACCACAACATGGAAACATGTTGGGAAGGCTGTAGGCATTATAGGGGCAGCAACCCCTGCTGATTTATATGCCCCTGCTGATTTATATCAGCAATCAACAGTGTTCCAAACCATCCACAAATGGAATGATAAAAAATGTATATTTTACAACATGTTAGCTTTTGAGGAATGGGTTAGTTACACGGCAGGTGCAGATGCATGGAATGATTCTTTGACCAGATGTTTTTGGACATTTATTCCTTAATGTTTCAAAACATTTATTTAGCTAAAGAACTATCCTCTTAACATGCAGCTGCAACGTATGGCAGCAGTGTTACAGGCATACACAGAAGGGCAACTGTTAACCTCTCAGTTGTTGGATCATTTCAATATTACCATTTCTGACAAAATGTCAGAACAGGCAAACCACTTTCAACAAGCGTTTCAAATTGTATTCAATAAATCTATCAAAGATATGAAGGATGAAAACACTCAAAAACTGCTTATTCACTGCTTCTTAGAGCAAGTGAAGGGGGTTGCAGGTGATATTAAGTGCATTTATCTGGAAACCTCAAAGGATTTGCATGATTTAGTGCAAAAATGAATGATAGGCAAACAAATGTGTGATGAAGGCAATCTTTTTTCTCATCATGTCTTCGCAGTAGATGAAGACATGGGACATTTTGAAGTTGTAGACGTTTGTTCAAAAGGGTGTGGTAGAAGCCATTGGATAAACCATGGACAATTAAAGCAGCAAAGAGTAGCTTCCACACCTCTGGCTCCACCAGGCACCAAAGGACAAGGGTAAGAAAGGTACAAAGGCCCTATAACCAGGGAAAGGATAACTATAAGGTAAAACAAATGACATGTCCCGAAGATTTTCGGGCTCAAACACTTGTTAATCCACAATATCCAGAAGGTTTAAAAGCAGAAGTTACAAAGTTTAAGTATGTAGATGACAGTGAGGGGAAAAACAAAGAGGATGAAAAGGAGACAGTACAGTTACAGCTGTGTGCAGTTGCAAAATCATCAGATACAGATGATTGGGAAAATATACAATAGGGGTGTGCCCCCCCTACCCAAGTAGTTTTTTTTTTTTACATTTTTTACAAAGGGGCAGGATGGAAGGCCCCTAACTGACATTTGGGTAGAGGGGTCCCTATGGAAAAAATGTGTTACTAGACACAGGAGCAGCTGTTTTAGTTACTAGCTGATCACTCCCACCAGATCCTAAAAAAATAACACGTATTTCAAGTTTTAATGAAACTGGCTGCATAGCAGTGGGTAGTAAACATGTGTCTATATGGTTTACACCAAATGATGAAGGCATACAGGGATCTTTTTTTAATGCACCCTTTGTGTGCATCAGCTATTATAGGTATGGATATCATGAATAAAATTGGATTGGTCATAGATGTGCCAAATGGCATAATATGGAAGGGCGCAGAAGGATTTTTGTGCTGCACCATACAAATGGATGAAACACTCAAAAAAACACAAGGGGCAGTACACACAGACACACAGGATGCATGGCAGTCCTTTCAGGCACAGTTTCCACTTCTGTGGTCACAGGGACCGACAGATTGTGGGAAACTGGAAATTCCAGTAGGAATAGGAAATGAGCAGGATTTTATACCACCTTTCCAAAAACAATACCCTATACCAAAAGAAGCAGAGGAAAATATGCAAAAGTGCATAGCAGATTGGGAAATGGCAGGTATAATAGTAAAAGGTGAAAGTCCGACAAACTCACCCATCTGGCCAGTTAAGAAAAAAGATGGTAGTTACAGGTTAGTCATAGATCTGCGAAAAGTAAACCAATACACTACCCCTAGGGTGCATTTAATTCCAGGAGTTCTCGAGTTAGAGCCTAATATAAAACCACAAAGCCAGTGGTTCACAGCCATTGATTTGGCAAATGGATTTTTTGCCATACCACTGAGAAAAAGGGATTGGCCAAAATTTGCCTTTACCTTTAACAATCTTCAGTACCTTATGACACGGTTACTGCAAGGGTTTCAAAATAGTCTGGTAATTTTCCATCAGACAGTAGACAAAATCTTGAAAGGGCTAGAATTGGACAGATGGTGCTTCATTTTATAGATGACATTTTGGTACACGTGGAAACAGTAGAGCAGCATTTAAAAAAATTAAAAGAGGTTTTCAAAACAGTGCAGGAGGCAGGGTTTAAGGTAAAGAGTGAAAAAATACAGTTTCTTTCACATGAAGTTAAATTCTTAGGGACTATTATCAAGCCCACGGGGAGATCTCCATGTGCACAGAGAGTACACGGTATCTTACAGATGGAAAAACCAATGACTATTTCAGATTTACATAAATTCATGGGTATCATGAATTACAACAGAGAATTCATTGAGAATTATGCACAGATGGCAGGACCTTTTACAACATGCTATCCATGTAGAAAAATAATAGCACTCTGGAATGGAGTGAGGTAGAAGAACAATCTTTTGCAGCTATGAAAGAAAAATTGGCAAGGGCTACAGAATTGATAGCCCCAACTTCAAAGTTACCATTTGTTTTACAAGCGGCAGCAGGGGAAAAACACACTATCAGTGGTGTTATTACAAGAATGGCCGCATAGGAGAGAAAAGAGATCACAAAAAGACTTTGAGACCAGTTATTTTTTGTAGTCGCAAGATTACTCCAGTGGAGAAGGAATATCATCCCTGTATTCAGCAATTATTTTTTATATACTGGGGACTCAGACCGACAGAATATCTAACAGTCTTTTCATCCATTATAGTGCAGACACCCCATCATGCAGAGCAGGTACTAGTAGATAGTTTCAAAATGAACAAGATTACTGATGGTATCAGCTAGGCAGTATTTGCTAGGTGGACTACTTTCAGAACAAAAAAGATAATCTTCCAAGCAGGAGGGAAATATTATTTTATCCAACTTGCTGGGATATGAGGCAAAACAACATAATTGCATTGACAATATGACCAAGCCAGAAAAATCCCCCATATCACCAGACTACAATCATTTTTTGCCCTCTGTCTTTGTAGATAGAGCCAGGTACTGGGAAAATGTATGATGTGTGACAGGATTTGCAGTACTTGGGAGTTCCAGAGCTGGTGCAGCTCCCAGGCTCACATGTCAGCTCAAAGAGCTGAATTGGAAGCAGTCAATATTTACTCTGACAGTGCATATGTGGGCATATGTGGTAAACTCATTATGTTTACATGACTATATGGGCTGGTAGAGGTTTTGTAGACAGTGTAGGAAAACCACTGAAACTTGTAGAAGTTTTGCAAAATATACGGAAAACCACATGGCAAAAGAATGTACATGGGCAATTCAGTATTTTAAAGGTAAAAGCCCATCAAAAACCAACTTCTGAAGTGTTCAGACTAAATGCAAAAGCAGACGCCTTGGCCAAGCAGGCAGCAAATCAGCCAAAGCAGTACAACAAGTTAGTGTAATAAACCAGGCGAGGGATATCACTGAGGATTTGGTTCAAATTCAAAAGCAGCAAAGTTTGGAAGAGGAAACTAGTCAATGCATGATAGAAGGGGTCCCACCTAAAGAATTCTGGGTTTATTCCACTCTGAAATGATTAAAATGACCTTATGTGCCATACCAACTAGCAAACAGTTGGTAAAATACAATCATCAGGTATTAGGACATGTAGGTGGTGAAAAATTATGGCCAGTAGTCAAAGAAAAGTATTGGAATCCAGCTTTAAAGAAATTGTGTAAGCTAGTTTCAGAAGAATGCTTAATCTGTTTACAGGTTCATGCCAAAAGTAAAAAGCCTCAGTTACACAGGGTTATGCCAACAGATGGACCATGGTATGCTGTTCAAATAGACTATGCAGGACCATTACCACCAGCAAAAGGAGGGTATTGCTACTTATTAGTAGTGGTAGATGTATTCTCAAAGTGGGTAGAAGCAATTCCTATCAAAAAAATGACAGCTAAGGAAACTGCAGAAGCTTTATGGAAAAACATTTTTTGCCATTGGGGATGGCCACGAGTTATCGAGTCGGATAACGGCCACAATTTGTCAGTCAACTAATCAAACAAATGTGTAATTGTATAGGAATACAACAAAGATTTCATGTAGCCTACCATCCACAGTCTAACAGAATAGCTGAAAGAATGAACAGAACTATTAAGGAAAGTCTAAAAAAGGCATGCTTGGAAAAGGGACAGGATTGGGTGCAACATTTACCAGGAATTTTGCAAGGGTAAGAGCTACCCAAAATAGCAAAACATGGATTTCATCACTTGAAATCATGACAGGCAGGAAAATGCCCACACAACTACCTTTTGAACTGGAGATTGGGCATAATCGACCTTTGTTAGAGGTAGCACAACAAAATGGTTCAAAGATATCACAGCACTATATGATTACCTGGCAAAGGAGCAAGCATTCCATTTATGGAAAAAGGTCCCAATAATGCCACAGGAACAACACTTTCCCTCTGGAACAAAGGTATTAGTTAAAATGTTTCAGACGGATGGTCCATGGGATAGCAATTGGCAAGGACATTTTGAAGTAACGAAACAAATAGAACCTTTAGTCTATAAGGTCAAACAAAGCAAGAAAAACAAAATGTTGCTAGTTCACTTTGATCAAATGAGAGTCAACTTTGGTTACCTCAACCTGAAGGAAATTACATAGATATGGATAACAAAATGCACATGTTAAAACAGTGTACAGAAACAATGAATGGTTTAATATGTGGACAACATTCTCCTATTTATGAGCCATGTTTTTTACAGTCTGTAGAGTTGTGCAAATGGAAAATATTATCTTCAAATTTAAAAATGTTTGTCGAAGTGGCACTGCAATTTGTATGTGTGGTTCAAACAAACCAGTCTTAAAATACAAGCAAACACCCTTTGTGGGATGTATCGGTAATATCACGCATTTAACCTGGGAAAATGAAACCTATGTGTTTTCTACCAGTACTAAAGAAATGAAAAAATTCCAATGGAAATATGAAATTATTCAATTTCCTAACATTACCTTGTCATTAGACAAGTTAAGAAAAATAATACAAGACACGGACTATCTTAAAGATTACCTGGATCATCATAACCACAGCATATTATGGCATGAAGTAAATAGTGTAACAGTAAAAGACAAATTAATAAAGTTGACTGAAAAAAAATGAAGCTGGCACTGCCCATAATTGGTGGGACATATTTACAGGGTGGTCGTCATCTGCAACCAAACTATTAAATTGTCTAATACATCCGGTATTGGTAGTCTTAGGAGTCATAATAATAATAATAATAGTAATGACTGGAATTGTATATGCTGCCAGTTGCGAACAGTTGCAATATGTCAGCAAGCCATGATTGCAAATATGAATAAAGTGGTAAATGCTATAAATAGCAATGCTGATGAAACAAATGCAGTCTTTTCTTTAACAGAAGTTTAGTCCATGCCCTTGAAAATATTAGAAGGAGGAACTGTAAGAATAGTACATAGTAAAATTAAATATAAAGGGTTAATTTAGAAGTAGTAAATGTGCTGGAAAAATAATAGCCTACATTTAAAATAAGCTTACATTTAGATATTTTTCTTGTAGTATGTATAGCTGTGTTGTGTTACTGTACATTTTAACCACCTTAAAACATTACATCAGTATATAAAAGAATGGTGATTTCATCCATTCAAATGTGCACTGTACAACATCTCTTGTGGTGTGTGCTATTCAGGCAGTGTTCTGCATCTCTGTCATCTTAGGAAGTCTGTTCAAATCCAGCCACTCCTGCTTAGACTCACTGGAGTCAGTCTGTCTGTGAATCTGCAGGTAAGTAACAAAGTTTACAGGCAGCTATCTGCTGTAGGGTTGCCACCTTTCATCGTGGCTAAAACTGGAGTAAAGCCACACCCCTCATGTCATCAGTAAACCCGTCCCTCCCACACATTCCGCCCATTTTGTCATGTCACGATAACATCACTCGGTGAGGAACGCTCTCTTTTTCTGTTCCTGCTGCCTCCTTTCGGCTGATTTACTTTGCTTTTCTGTAAAAAAAGCGTAGTAAATCAGCCGATTTACAAACTCCGATAGTCTGTTTCCTTTTTGAAACAGAATTCCGGAGTTTGTACAGTGTTTTCCGGACTACCGGAGAATCCGTTTGATTTCCAGATAGTCCGGAACAAAAATGGAGGGGTGGCAACCCTAATCTGCTGTGTACAGTTAGGTATTGCTGGGGATTCCTATTACAATTTATGCTTATTTTTCACACATAAATTTTTTACTGGATAATAGTGATGGCACCATGAGATGAGATTTGGCTTTCCTGTGAGAAATACGAAGGCTTTTCCTGTGTCATGAGCACAGTAATGTTCTGTATGCTGTTGTCTTAGTAAGGCATGTGTTCAAATCTGTGATTGTCCACACATTACATGATTGCCATTCTGACATCACAATGATGACTGCATCATGCATCACATGTGTTTAGGTATACCTAACAGCAGGCAATGTCATGTGAAAAAGACACTTATAGCAGTAGTCTTTTAAAAAATTATGGGCACAAATATCCCTTGCAGCAAAAACAAGATGTCATGGCTTCAAGGACCCAAATATCTCACAATTGTGCAACCACTTGCACCGTGGCATATTCATTCTTCCCAGTATCATGTAGTTTCTCTTGTCATTTAGTCAGGTGTTCAATCCAACACCGCCAGACTGTAAACACTGTATGTCCTAATGTTGTTATGCATTAATGACACCCCCAAGTATTATAATGCATACAATTACTGTGGGAGAGGCCTTTTATCTCATATAAATTGCAACACAATCATATGATGCAATGACTTCACATATGTGGAGTCTCACAGCTTTGGTAAGACTTCCACTGCAGCACATGTGATTCATACACATGTCTTTAGTTGGTGGAATTGCATAGTTTGGTGTTCAAATCCAGCAAAGGGCAAACTCTGTGAATGTAGTGACATTGCACAAGCAACACTGCATGAAGTTATTATTCTTAATTTGTAATTTGGAGCAAAAAATATAAAGTCATTTTGTAATATCTTGTTAGTGAAACATTTGTTCTGCGAGTGGTGTGGTGTGAGTGCTCCTGTGTCACAAGCATTCAGTAATGACTTGTATAACATATCTACAAAGGTACGGTGTGTTTCAGTTCTGGGACAATGTGTAAACAACAGAATCAACTTCTTTGGCCAAGAAACATTGATATTTCACTGCTGACTGTTGTGTGAATATTAACATAGTTACTACCTTGTCATCATTCTGAAAAATCATATTGCACAAATTATCCACAAACGTCCTTTATTACATCCCACATTAATTTCATTTATTTGTGACAAGATCATTGCTATGTCATGTAGCAGAAGCAATTAATACACTGCTATATAGCGTGAGTAATATGATAGGCAGGGGGTTGAATCTGGTAACATCTGTCTGTCACATACTTGTGTCAGACAGCAGTGTTTTAAGCAAAGGAAGTTTTTTCGGCACAGTCAGAGGGCAACATTTTTAAGGCATCACCCTCCATGGTAGGGGATCCATATCCATTACGATAAGGAACTGCTGTAAATCCTTCAAGTGTGTTCTTTGCAACACACAGTATTTCTATTTCTGTGGCATCACATTTTAATACACATCTTTCTGATACCTGTCCTGGCATGTGCTTGAGTCTGGAAAGATGCAAATATCGAGTATGTCATTGATTGTTCTGAGGCATTACTTAATTTCCAAATAAGAATGCACTGTATTCCATGTCTTCATCCAAACATTTATGTATTACTGTAATTGCTATCTTCAGACTGTACAGCTTTATGGGACATGAGGACTTACATAACATGTCTTCCTGTATAGCATGATGTCAGATCATCATATAGTGTGAGTGGGCCTGTGTTTAGACACTTTCTTATGTATTTGTGTTGCTTATATGCTGTTATGACAGTGTTTACTGTAATATCTTGTGAGCATGCCCAGTGTAATCATATATTAGATGTGCTCCATTAACAAACAGAGACCTTGAACTACTGCAATGACATCAGATCTGTGTTGTCATTTGTCACTTGTGCATTTGTTGTGCTATTATATTACTGTTTATGATGTACATGAATATAAAACATATGCTTGTCTAATAAATGTATCATATCTATAGTTGTCCATTGACAGCAAATGATAATACGTCCCATTCTGCTGTGCATGACACAGCAGCTGTATGGATCATGTTTTGTTTATACAGGATGAAGTGAAAGATACAGCACTACAGTCAGTTATTACACATAAATTCCCTGTATATACATGTCATAGTCAATAACTGCAGTCTATGCAAATAGCCCCTAATGTATCCACTGTCCTTGCTATCTCAACTCGCCATGTTATAAACATTAATATCACATTTACTCCCCTTTTTTCAATGTTATATTGTGTCCTTCTAACATCTATTGTTAGCATGTCTGATTTAGCTATGTACGTGGGCAAGCAATTCGAAATAGAATTATTTATTATTACCGGTTGGCATAATGGTTAAGGTATTTGCCTCCCATGTACAATGTACAAAGTTCAAGCCTGACCTCCAGCCAATGCCTGTTTGGAGTTTGCAAGTTCTCTGTGTGTCTCTGAGTGTTTCCATTTCAAACTCAGCAATGAATGGAGCTGTGGACAGCAGCACAGACTCTGCATGGTGTCCTATAGGGGAAGAGTTGTACAGACCAACTGCCTTGGGCATTTGCTGTGGTATGCAGTATCTTCAACATAGGAGAACAGGGATCACAAATGCATGTCATGGCAGGGCTAGCCACTCAATGGTGTAAAATATGGCTGTAGGTGATTCGGACTAATCTTTTTAAAATGGGCATAGGCAGTTACCAGTGATAAAGAGGGTTGAAGACCCAACTTACTCCAGCCTATGCCAGGGACCCATACTAATGGTGGGAGGGGTGTATGTGCCTGCCATAAAGCTCAGCACCCCTGGGTCAATAAGCTACTGGCCGGATGGTGTCTAGTTGCCCAGCCTGGGTTACCTGGGATAGCTCTGTGAGCAAAAGCTGGATGTATAACCAATCAACCTGCCAAACATGAAGTAAGAATTGCTACACTTAATGACAGAATGCAGCTTGGAAGTGGATGACATGATGATACGGAGGAGGCTGGATGTCCTATGTATCCAAGAGATGAGATGGAAGGGCAGTGCAGCAAAGACACTTGGCTTGGGATCCAGACTCTACTACTCAAGAGGAGGACAGGCTAGAAATGGTGCAGGCATTTTGGTGAGAGCGAGGCTTCAGAAGGCAGTGAGGGATATCTTCAGACTCCAGTGTAATGACAGGACAGTATTCATAATCTCAGCCTATGCCTCACAGCAGGGTTGTGATAGTGAGGAAAAGAATGTATTCAGACAGCAGTTGCAGGACCTACTAGATAAAGCAGAACAACATGAATTGGTGTTGATAATGGGTGACTTGAATGCACATATCGGGACAGATAGAACAGGATATGAGGACTGCCTGGGTCCACATGGGTGGGGCAACAGGAATAAAGGAGAGGCCATTCTAGACTTTTGTCTGGCAAATGACTTGATAGTAGCCAACGCATGGTTCAGAAAGAGAAAAAGTCACAAGATCACGTACAAGAGTGGCCAACATGCAATTAATTCAGGTAAACTTCCTTCCTAGTAAGGAAACGGCACTGGGGGTAGAATCAATTATTGCAAAATCATCTGCAGTGAAACAGTCATCTCACAGCATAAGCCACTGGTTGCCACAATCAGCTGCAAGCAGTGGTCAGAGAAGGCTCTAAGTTCAATAGAGACCAGGTTGAAGACCTGGAAGTTGGCTGGAGAGAAAGTACAAAAGTTCAAGGAATTACTCAGGGCTCTAGCACCCCAAGAAGTGGAGGAAATAAGTGGAACTGAATAAGAATGGCAGCACCACAAAACAGCATGTGTGAGGACTACAGATCTGATATGTGGTCAAGCCAGGTGTGGAAATAAGGTATGTAAAGAAAGTTGATGGTGGAATGCAGAAGCCCAGGAAGTCGTCAAAAGAAAGGAGGAGTGCAGGCAAAAATGGGAGATCGAAAAGACCGACCAGGCTAGGAAGGAATACTGGTTGGCTAACAACGAAGCTAAGAAAGGAGTTGTAATAGCAAAACACAAGACATTGGAGGCACTGTACCAGCTTATGGAAAGTGATGCAATAGAAGGCACAAAGAAACTATATCAGGTTGGAAGGCAAAGACAGAAAGATAAAGAAGACACTCAGACACCCTTCGTAAGGGATGCCTTTAACAACCTGCTCACCAGTCTACAGGACATCAAAGGCAGAGAGAAGGAGTATTTCCAGCAGCTTCTGAATGAACAAAACTCCACTGAAGGCATACTGCCCCAGAAACAGCCTACAACAAGAGAAGAAGAGGAGCTCATCCCAGAAGAACTAAGAATAGCACTAAGGAAAATGAAGTTGGGGAAAGCAGCAGGGTCAGTTGAGTTCATAACAGATATGATAAATATGCTGGGTGAGATGGTGAGAAATCGCTCCTGAAGGTACTCATAGCAGTGTGGAGAGAAAGGCATATCCCAGGTGACTGGAGAATAAGCATACTTGTGCCAGTGTACAAGAACAAAGTGGACATCCACAACTGTAGGCAATACACAGGCATCAAACTCCTGTTACGTTGCATGAAAGTTCTGGAGAGGGTGATTGATAAACAGATATGCAGAGTAGTAAAATGTAAGATGGGAGATGAGCAGTTCAGATTCAGATCAGGATGCAGCATAACTAACCCAATGTTTGCGGTGAGACAGATATTTATGAAGAAGCTGGAGATGAGGAGAGTCCAACTGGGCATTCCTAGACTTGGATAAATTTTATTCTTTTTTATTGATGGCCTCTGTCCATAAGGGACATATGGGCCAGACTGGACATAAATTTATGATTTCCCATCCAGCTGTCAAAGTATAGTGACTTTACATCTTCCAGGGAAAGTAATTTTCTTAAATTAATGCAAAATAATAATTTAGATCAGGAACAAAAAAAAGTGACAGCTATCATATTCATGAGTTTCTGTGAACAAAGGGGTGTGCTGTTTGTTTTTGGTGCACATATTGAGAACTACATAGTTAAAATATTACAGCTGCCATATTACATGATAGAATTTAATTTTGTTGTGCTCTTTATTAGGCCCACAGATTTCTACAGGTTATGATGCTAACTTATAGAATATAAAACCTGCTTTCAATGTCAAAAATAACAGGTTGGCTTCCAGCTAAAAAAATATAACCAACGTATTAATGAGGTATTATTAATAAACAAATTAACAATACATTATTTGTGAAAAAGTATGTGAGCTGTCACCATTACAAAGCTGCAGACAAAAATACAGGACATCTTATTTTTTGTAGTATTCAGCATTACTTGTTACCTTTGATTTCCAACAGTCTACTCATTTGACCCAATTTGCTGAACTAAAATGATGTAAAAGTTCAACAACAATAAAGACTAAGCTTGGCTTAAAACGGTCCACACAAGCAGCGAGCCTAGTACTCATACACTTGTTGTTGTTGTTATCTTGCTAACCTTGTTGTCTTTCCTGTAAGATAACACTTCTGTAGATATAGTTTATAGAGACAGTACATAATGGAGATCTTTACTCTACACTGATTGTTTCAGGTTATACAACTTTACATTTCTCTCATTGTATTTCCTCTATATTCTGTACATGCTTATTATTTGCATTCAGTTGTGTAATTCAAACTGTTAATTTTATTGTGCCGTATTCAATTTTACATTTCAAATTGTTAATCTCTTATAATGAGAGCTTTTCTCCCCAGGCCTCCACTGAAAATGGGTTCTCTATGGCCCAGCGGACTTTCCCAGTAAACAAAATAAAAATAATAAAATAAATATGAATATATAAGATAGCAATTTTGCACTGCAATTGTAAAATTATCCTTTGAACAGAACCGTACAATCTAAGTGTAGTACCTGAGGCAAATGTTAAACAATAGTTATATTATGATCCTAAGTTAAAAGTTACATCAAAGAACATAGAAAAGATGGTTTAGCTCCAGTGACTAAAATATGTTTCAAGCCTGAGAAAGAAACTAACGTTGCAGTTTTAATCTGTAAGTATGACTGAAGAAGGATGGATATGCAGTTGTGGAGTTACAGAGTCAGATGGCAGCGGGAGATAACTGTAGGTTATTTTCTTTTCTTCAGAAAAATAAAGTTAAAGGCATGGGTGATGGAACCATAGAGCCAGGGGGAGGAGAGCCCCCCACTTTTATGGGCTCCTATCACATAGTTGAACTTGTACAAGTTTGAACCTTATATGGTAGAGACCGTAAGTTTGAACTTGTACAAGTTTGAGCGTTTCAATGGAAATCACCATAAGGGGAGGTTTCCATTCTGTTGAATGAGGTGCGATCTCAGAGTTGGTATATTTAAGTAGTGGGGGATGTGGGAGGTGCAGGGGGGCTTGCCCCCCTGCTTACAACAATTTATTTTGTTTTTCCTTCTTTTTTGTTTTTTATTCATAGTGGAAGTTTTGCAACTTTAAATGGAATGGTTCGTACATTTCGTGTTCAAAGTTATAAAACTTCGACTATGTGATATAGACCCCACTTTTACAGCTGCAAGACATGTCGGGAAAAATTAATCAAGAGGCACAGTAAACTAATTCTATTATGTAAGGGGGTCTTCACTGTGTCACTACTAGACAGAGGCACAGTATTCTAAATCTATTCTGTACACTTTTGTACCATTACATGGGGTGGCGAAAGCCACATCACTATGGCTAGGCTTATAAATGCCCCAGGGCAGATAGCCTAGTACTAAACTATGAAACTATGAAACTATGAAGTGTAGTTTTCACGCTAACGTGGATTCGTACATGGAAGTTAAACTAACTAAACTAGCTGTTCTTGTTCTCTTATTGTTCTGTGTTGCAGGACTTATGCTGCCGCTATTCTGTTGGTGTTGCCAGAGCCAGAGTCATGCCAGTAAGGAAAGTTTTGTTCTTTTATTTGCAGGAGTTATGCCGCTCCCGCATGTGTGTGTGTGTGTGTGTGTGTGTGTGTGTGTGTGTGTGTGTGTGTGTGTGTGTGTGTGTGTGTGTGTGTGTGTGTGTGTAAAATGCCCCAGTTAGGTATACCTGGTGGTTAGTGTTACTCAGGCTCAAACAAGAGTTTCATAGGTTCATATGTTCATAGGTAGGTACTAGGCTATCGGCCCAAGGGCCTACGTAAGCCTAACCAGCAAGGTACCATAGCTTACACCACCCAAGAAAGTTATTTTCCTGTGCCACTGTCCAGCAGAGACACAGAAGTGATCCCTGGGGTGTATTTCCTATTTACCATCCACTCATCAAGATTTTTCTTGAAGAGTGCTAATGAAGAACTTTGCTTGACATAGATGGGTACCTTATTCCAGAGTACAGGAAGTCTCTGGGACAGGAATCTATCCCTCCAGCATGTCCTGTTTATTGTGGTGACAAGGTTTAGGTCCCTAGAGCCTGTAGCTTGGAGAGATTGGGATTTCTTTAGGTGTAGCATGTCCCCCCAACAGCTCTGGGTTTGACATAGCTTTATATGTTAGGAAGAGATCACCTCAGAGTAGGTGATATGCTACGGAGTAAAGCTGGAGTTTTTTGAGGCGGTCAGCGTAGGGCATTTGTTTGAGGCCAGTAATCCTCTTTGTGAGGTACTTCTGTGGCCTTTCCAGCTGCTGCAGATGTCTTGTAGAGGTACATTCCAAAAGCAGCGTACTCTATAATGGGTCTAATGAGTGACGAGTAGAGGGGAACAATGACCTCTTTTTTCCTGGATGAGAACCCTTTTATGATGAGGTGTGCCATGTAGAAGGACTTCCTGACTACTGTGGTGATGTGACTATCAAAGGAGAGACTACTGTCCACCTGGGTCCCAAGGTCTTGTATCACGCATTCGGTGTTAAGTAGATTGCTGCCTATGTGGTAGTTCATGGGTACAGAGTTTTTACCAAAGGGGATGACACTGCACTTTTTGGCATTGAGCTTGAGGCCATGGTTCTGACACCAGGCATCTGTCTCATTGAGGCCCTTCTGTAGGATGTCCACATCATTTGGGGACTTGACTATGGCTCCTAGTTTGCAGTCATCTGTGAACTTCATCCACCAGAGGCCATCTGTGTTAGCCTGTACTTCAGAGAAGTATATACCAAACAGGAGAGGTCCCAGGACAGAACCCTGTGACACTCCACTTGTCACTGCCTTGAGGTCAGATTTGGAGTCTGCAACTTTTACAGTGTGGGTTCTGTCAGTGAGCCAGTTGGCAACCCTAGTTAAAGGTTAAAGGTTAAAACCTGAGTACCCATACCATCACTTGTAATTCAGGGAGATGAGTCCAGACTCCCCATACTCTGGAATACACTGCCCATACATGTCAAGCAGAGCGTCTCCTTGGCCCTCTTCAAAAGGAACCTTGATGACTGGATGAGAGATAGGAAATTCACCCCTGGGATCACGTCAGTCGCCCTGCTAGACAGGGGTCCAGGGAAGTAAATATTGTGGGAAGAAATATCCAGGAAATTGTTATGGCTAGGCTTGTATAGACCCTAGGGCCGATAGCCTAGTACCAACCTGTGAATCTATGAACCTATATATCTCCACTGTTCAGAATTTCACAGAATGTTTGGCTCACACTTTTGGTCTGTTCCTCTTAAAATTTGTGTTTTTCTGGCAAATCAATGAGAACTGAATTCACTAAATAATGATAGCTCCTTAAGTTTCAGTCTTCCTATCTTTCAGGAAACACATGGTAACACAAAACACTTTATTTTAGCAACTTTCTAAGATTATACAAGCAATATTTAAAATGTGTTCCTGGTTTTGGGCCCCCCCCCCCCAAATAAATGTTGGCTTTTTCCAGATTTCTTGTGCTGTGAAGTTCAGATATTTTGTTGATCTTCAAGTGGATTTTACAAGGAGCTGAGAGTTTCAAGGGAAGAGACGTTTAGTGCTACTTTTGCTAAGTTGTTTGCATTGTTAGTAGCACAACAGGTAGTGTACTTGCTTTTGATGCAGAAGGCTGTGGGTACTACTCCCACAGTATGCAGATGGATCGCTGATACTGTACTGTGTTGTACTTTTTTGGGAGTGGATGCTGCAGTCCTATGAATGTCCTCCTTTGGAGGAGTTAACTAGTAACTATGAACCAGTTATCAGTTTACCATCCATTCTCCATTGCAAAATTACTACCTTATCATTTTTTAATGTAGCATAGGCAATTTATTCTTCAAGGGCAACAGGCAGTTTATTTGTAGATAAAACAATGAAATATAAAGTTGTTTGCTAGCAGCAACCCCTTCATTAGTTACAGATCCCTTTAATGTGAAATTATTTAGGATGACTTACTTCTGCAAAGATTTTGTATATTTACTAATATTGGTGGATTGTAATGACAGAAGTTTGAGTAGCCTTTTATGGTTTAAATGTTCTGAAATGGGTAGTTTTGTCATTATTGGTTGATACATTTTGTTTCATTGCTTACTAGAAGACTGTTTCAACCTACAGATTTAAACACACACTCTAACAAGTGATGCTGTATTATACAAGGAATATAATTTAATACAATCAGGTTAATACAGTCAGGAAGGTGAATCAAAGAATGTATACATGTATGCTTGCTCACAGGATGCAGGAGATCAAAATAGGGGAAGAGAGCAGTCATCAATGGAGTCCCCCAGGGTTCGGTGCTGAGACTTCTTCTGTTTGTCATATACATCTCAGAAGTAAAGGGAAATACCAAAGGGCTTTGGCCAACTAAGTTTGAGATGACTACAAGCTAGGAGCAGTTACTGAATCCCCAAATGACTTAACCATCATGCAGGAAGGTTTGTCCCAAACACTAACTGGTGCTAGAATCATGAATTGAAATTAAACTCCAAGAAATACATTATCGTATCCTTTGGGAAGTTATTTACTCCAGGGAACTGCCAATTTGATAATGCCCTCCTGAGAATTGACCCAGTTATTTGGCATTTGGGAACTTGTGTGTACAGTGACCTAACTTTTGATCAACGTGTGCTCAGAGTCATAAGAAAATATTTCTATATTGCACAGCTTATAAGCAAATTGATTGTAACTAGATCTAAAAATGTTACTGTCCCCCTTTACAAAGCCCTCATTCGGTCAATAATTTTGTATAATGTCCATTTTGGCATGTATCTGTCCAGACCTATGCAACAACTGGAGCACCCACAGAGATACCTTACTAAAAGGATACAAGTCCTAAACAATAGGTCTTGCATGGACCACCTCAAAGATTTATCACTATACTCAGTATCCTACAGAGTGCTTAGAGGTGAGGTGTCTGACATGCAAGGCATCCTCTGACCTAATACAGATGGACCTACTGAACATCAACAAGTCAAATGGCATCAGAAATACTCAGTCCAGGTATCTAAACTGAATGTTGTGGAGAGATGGATACATATCCAGAAGAGACTATCCATTCAAGTAAAACAAAGCTCATCCCTGTCCATATTCAAATGCAACTTGGCCCTAAGGATGGGTAATAGAAAATATACTCCAGGATTGCCCCTCGTGCCACTAATGGATAGAGGCAGTTCCTAAATGCTGCATCCCTTACATGGGTCCCCTCAAATTATCTATAGTATGATCACATTTATTCTCACTAGGGCTAATATACAATTATCAGCCATGGGATAGGTAAGACCAATTAGGAAATGTTAATTCAAGCACCAAAATGGAAATTGGCTAGGCTTAAAATGTTCTCCAAGTGAACTTATGTTGTGGTAGTAAATAGTTTTAAAAATTGCCCTTTTTAGATCACTATGTGCCCCATCACCCCCCCCCCCCCCAAGTCTTCAACAACTTCTGGCACCTCTGGTTAAAGGGCAGGGTTTTCCATGTAACCAAAATTCATTTAGCAATATCATGGAGAGTATCTGCCAGTCTCCTGAAGTCAAGGCTTGACACTGTGAGAGTTGAGACTGTTTAAACTGCCCATCACATTACCACTTGCGGTGAAGCAGGAACCATAAAGAATTAACAGCATGAAATGTTTGCATTTTTGTCTCAATTCCAGAGCTTTAATACAAAGTCAAGGGGGCACACTCCCAAAGGTATATCCTTTGGATGAGACATTAAAATGAGGTCACATCTGCCTGAGCTGGTGATAACAGTTGTATAGGTGCATGATAACACTCCCATGATATTTACAAAGTAAATAAGGGGCAAATATCTAAGTCAAATTTCCCTCAGTCTGTATAAATTCCAGCTTAGGGCTTCCCCAAAACAAGACATAAACCTACTAAGATTAACCTTGTCAATAAAATGTATATAAAATAAATAAAATACAAATCAAGTACTTTATTTTAACAGCAAGCCATTCTTGTAATTAACTGGAAGGGACACTTTTCATTGTTGGAAGTACTAGACATTACTGACAAGATATATGCTAGTTTTCCTCCACAGAATACTTGGCACATGAAAGATAACATTAGTATTCATTTAAAGCATGACTGTATATAATGGGTTTGTAATATTAAAACAGACGATTCCCCTTCTTTATTTTAGTCCTCAACAGTTTCTCCATCCAGCCTGGTCAACATGGGCATCCTGAGGTAGTGTAGCAACTGCCTCATGTACACTGACAATCCACTTCTTCTAGTCCACGCAAATACATTATGTGAGAAATGCATCTATATCAAGAACCTAGAATCCAGGCTCTCTCACTCACTAGTCAGTCAATCTGATACTAAGCAGGTTGTCAGCATACATATCTCAAATCCTGTACCTATCAAATAAACAACACATAAACCTACACATGTGGTGGTCCTTATGAGAAGCTTACCTTAACATCAAAGACCTCCCAAATACAAACACAAGCATGCTTCACATGATACATCCTCTGCAGAACATAGTACACATGATATATCACACACCAGTGTCTCACCAGTCAAGGCCCTAAGGCATAACACAAAAACAAGCATCTTAGTCATAGGGAACTCAGTTGTGAGACACACAGATATCCCTCTCACCAGGTTAGATAAGGAAAAGGTCACGGTCAGCTCTCTGTCAGGTGCCAGGATCCACCACATCACACACGCACTCAAGTCTCTCAACAACAGGCACTGTTATGACTCTGTCACAGTCCATGTTGGTGTGAATAACTTGAGATGGATCTCCCTGGACTATATGAAGAGAGACATGACTGAGCTCTCAGATTATGTGCCTCAGGCAGGTATGTCCCTAGCCTTAAGCAGCATTTTACCTTTGCCTAGGATGATACCTCAATGCAAACAAAAAATGATTGACTTCAACAATTGGCTTAGTTTCTGATGTCATTCAAAAGGGATCCAATATCTGTTAGCCTGAGATGACATGGTCGATGCTTTGCCAGAAATGGTCTTCATCTGTCACCCCTGGGATTTCGGTTACTGGGTAAGGCTTTTGCCATCCCCATAGTGCCTTTTTAGGCAATATCAGAAGAACAAAATTCCCAAAGTAAAGATACCCTCTAAAAATAACCGCATGGTTATGCTGCTAAATGCTAGGAGTCTAAACCAGAAACTACACTCACTGGAAGCAGTCCTCACCCTGGAAGATGCTGACATTTTGTGCAGTCACGGAGAGCTGGTTTAGGGCTGCAGAGCACACCCCAGCCATGTCAGGTTACATTTCCTTCCACACGTTCAGACCACAAACTGAAGGTGTGAAAACTAAAGGAGGTGGTGTATCAATATTCATGAAAGATAAATACACCACTAGAATGGTTAAACAGCATGATTTCCTTGAATTACTTCAGGTGCAATTGACTGCAGGTAAGACTCATCTTTCAGTCGTTGCCAGCTATAGGACCCCTCCATGAATCAGGGCATCCACTCAGCCTACTTGGATCTACTTGAGTCAATCAAGATACAACCAAACATCCTGGTTTTTGGTGACTTTACCACCCGTCCATAGACTGGGTACATTATATATGTTCTAACTCACTTGCCCAAAGGTTCCTGGACTTTGCTAACTTCATTGCCCTGGACCAGCTGGTTGACACACTCACAAGGTGCTCAAACATCCTGGATCTGCTGCTTACCAACATGGGGGACCGCTGCACCACCCACAGTGTGTGTGGTCATCCCTGGTGAGATCTGACCACAAATCAGTCTTGCTAGAAGTAACTATAACACAAGACCTCCCCCTTAGCAACAACTAGACTAAAAAAACTTCTCCAAGGCCAATTACAACCTCTTACATGACTGCATAAATAGCTTTATAGCCCCTCCCCCACTGCTTTATACAAGCACCTGTACAGCTGTATTGACTCTGCTGTACCTGGTAGAGCCAAAGCAAGATATTCAAGGAAAAACAAACCTGCCTGGTGGACAAACTGCAATTAATAGGCTGTACAACAGGAGAAAGAAATTGCTGTCTAAGAGTAAGAAGGAACAGTCTCAAAACTCCTTCCTCAACTTAAACAAGCAAATAAGACTCCTAGTGAAGTCCTTCAAAGCTAATTACGAATCCACATTAGCTTCTCTAACTAAAGACAACCACAAGACATCTTTAGTTACATCCATAACCTCAAAGATAAGGCCCAGATTTGTGCTGAACTTGTATTTAATAGTACTTCATATATATATAAAACTGTGGATATAGCAAACCTGCTAGCTGACAGGTTCAGTGAAAACTTCACTCCCCGGTCCCCACCACATATACCTAACACCTATGCCCACCTAGTATCTCCAAGGAGAAGGTCTTAAATGGCCTCTCCAAGGCCAAAATCACAGCCTCTATGGGACCAGACAACATCCTAGGCTGTGTTCTACTTGGGTTAAAATAGAAATTAGCATCACCATTGAGCAGGCTTTTCAGTCACAGCCTAAGCACTGGCTTCATTCCAGCAGAATGGAAAACTGCTGCCGTCATCCCTTTGCACAAAGTCGGTGCATCCACAGACCCTGGGAACTATAGATACATTAACCTTACCAGTCTTATCTGCAAGGCCATGGAATGAACTATCATGGACCTTATTAACAAAGATATAGGAAATCTCCAAATGCTTAACCCCACTCAGTTTAGCTTTATTAAGGGGAGATCATGCCTGTTAAACTTGGTGGACTTCTTCAAGACAGTCACAAAAGCCCTAGACAAGGGCAAATCTGTGCATATGGCCTACCTAGACTTAGCCAAGGCCTTTGAGACAATCCACAACTCAGGCATCATTGATAAACTCAACCATCTGGGTATCAACCCATATCTTGTCAGATGGGTTGTAAACTGGCTCACTGATAGAAATAATTTGGTCAAAATAGGGGGCTCCACCTCCTCCAGCAGACCTGTAACCAGTGGTTTTCCACAAGGATCGGTTCTTGGACTCCTACTGTTCATAGGTTCATAGGCTCATAGGTGTGTACTAGGCTAATGGCCCTGAAGCCTTTACAAACCAAGCCCATAGGATTACCCTGGCATCATGCCACCCGACCTTAGTTCCCAGTGCCTCTGTCGAGTAGAGTCATTGGAGTGATCCCCAGGATTAATTTTCTATTTCCCATCCACTCATCAAGATTTCTCTTGAAGAGGGCCAGTGAGGTGCTCCACTTGACATGTATGGGAAGCCTATTCCATAGCATGGGCAGTCTCTGGGTTATGAACCTGTCCCTTCAGCTCGTTCTGTTGATTGTGGTAATGAGGTTGAGGTCTCTGCAGCGTGTAGTGTGGAGGGATTGGGGTTTCTTTAGATGTAGCATTTCTAACAGAGCTGGGTTAGACATGGCTTTGTAAGTCAAGCAGAGAATCTACTGTCAGAATCTACTTCTCTTGAAGTACAGGCTAAAATTAAAGGACTGTGGCTGACAAAGTTTGCTGATGACAGCAAACTGGGAGTGATCATTGAAACTCCTAGTGATGTCAACATCCTGCATTATCATCCCCTTTGGCAGGGGCGATGTTCTTGCAAATTACCACATCAATAGAAATACCCTAAGCAGACAGTCAGTGGCGAGACATCTGGGCACACAGATTGGCAGCAACCTTAACTTCAATCACCATGTCTCCATAGTGGTAAGAAGGTCATTTTATATTGCACATCTTATGAGTAAGGGCATTACCTCCAGAAAAAAGATAGGTTATAACCTCCCTGTACTCTTTCCTTATCAGGCCAGTAATAGAGTATAATGCTTCCTTTGGTATGTCCCTTTCCAAACACCTGCAGCAATTGGAGCGACCACAAAGGTTCCTTACAAAGAACATTTAGGGTATTCAAGATCTGTCTTATGCAGACAGACTGAAATCATTGTCATTTTACTCTGTGTCATAGAGACTGCTTAGAAGCAACCCGTGCCTTGCATATAGATCAATCTCTGACCCAGGTTTGATGGAAATGCTGCACATTTGCAAGTCAAATGGCACACCGGGTCACTCATTCAAAGGATCTTAATGTGGTATGTGACATCAACAGAACTTATTGGAGAGACAGATTTGTCTCACAGAGGTTGCCCCACCTATGGAACAAGATTCATATTCATGTTAAACAAAGCCTCTTGTTGGCCCTATTTAAGCACAATTTTGATGATTGGATGGGTAACTGGAAATTCAGTCTGGGGGCTCCACCTGTCTCCCTCTTGGACAAGGGCAATTAGGTGCTGATTTTAATGTCTTCTTGAACCAGACACCCTTGGTAACATTGGTTGAACTTGGCTAGGCTTGTAAGGGCCCTGGGGCCATTAGCATAGTAACCTCTTATGATCCTATGATACGATTGGGCAGTCACAAGTGTCCTAATATGGATGAGTCATGACTGGAAGTTTAGTTATTCCCTTTGCCCGGTTTACATGCAATGCAGGTTATTAGCTAGGAATCATATAGCATGAACATATAGCTTCTTTATTGTTATAATCAACTACATTTGTCATTTAAGGGCTGAGGCAATTATAATTCTAGCTTATAACAACAGAAAGCAAACTACTAGTGTCATACATGTATGCATATGTAAAAGTACATCCATGTGTATTTAAATATAACAAAAATGTATAAATGTGTACTCGTGTCTGTGCATTCTGCCTTTGGCTAATCATATTAGCAGGCAGAAGCTTTTCACTTTAAGTGCTGGATCAAAGCAAGACAGTGCACTTCAGTGGGATACTGCACTTCAAATCAAATTGATGCTGCCTAGACTGTGACTTGAAGACAGAAGTGATCACCACAGGCTGGAGTGGTAGGTAGACCAACAGGACTAAAACACTGTACTCCTTGTACAAGTGAATATAAAAATCGACTTAACTCTTCATGCTTGTGAGTACTCATATTAAGGACGTGTGATATTCCTCTGTTTCTGTCACTCTAGATAGTGATCATTTAGAGCTGTAAGCAGAAAATTCTTAAATATGACAAAAAAACTTTAAATTGACAAATACATTTTTTACTTTAATTGTTTAATTTTTAACAATTTTATCTCATTTAAGTTGCTTAATCACTGTACTGAATTTTGAGAATTCTGTATGATGATTAAGATACAATGTAATATTCACACTCTGTATGATTTGCCTGCTAAAGCACTGTTCTTCTTTTGGCTTTTCCCAGTTAGGGGTCGCCACAGTGGGACTCCAGTCCGCTAATGATTGGCAGTAGAGTTTTATGGTGCAGAGGTGCCAGCCCGACACCAAACCTTCAACGAAGGCACACCTATTCACGCATGTCTTTCGCACGCCACTCGACCATGAGGAGGACATGCAGACTCCACACAGAAGGCGCTCCAGCTGAGAATCGAATGGGAGAACCTCTTGTTGTGAGGCGACAACACTACCGCTGCACCACCGGGGCTTCTGCCTCTAAAGCACTGTAATACAGTTGAAATAAAGCAAAACAAGCAATTAGTGCTGCAGGAGGATATCAAAACACCATGATATCAGTGCCATCTTTGTGAATGAGTTAATATTCGGAGGTCGAATACAGATGAACTCAAAATCAGTGGATGGGAACTTATACAGATCCCAATCTCCAATGTAGAGCATGTCACACTGATTCCGTTTTAAAAAGAGTGACATAATTTTGAAAAAAAAAAACTTCTAATGCTAAATATATACTGCCCACTACCTGAAGGGAAACAGTTTTGTTTAACATAAAGGTGTTACAGATTTACATATTCTCAAAATTTGATCTGAAATTTCTAAGAACTATGACTAGCCACACAGAAATGAAAAGGCATGCCTAGATGCTTCCTATTTTTCTGGTTTATCCTTGACAAAGAAGTATTAGTTAATAGAATTGTGTCAGCAACATTTTTCTCCTGTTCAGTTCTCGGCTTGGCTTGGGAGTGCCTTCTGTGTGGAGTCTGCAGGTCCTCCCCATGGTCGGGTAGCGTTCGAAAGACATGTGTGCGTAAATGGGCGTGCCTTTGTTGAAGGTTGGGCGTCGAGCTGGCACCTCGGCGTTTCATAAAAGTCTACTGCCAATCATTATTGGACCGGAGTTCCGCTGTGGCCGAAAGACAAACAACATATCAGAAAAAAATGTAGTGCGATACATTCAGTGCTCTGGACAAATTGCCCCTTGTATATACTACTACTGTGGGTCAAAATACAGCAGCAGTGATAGACGGAGGGAAATGTGAATGGTGCAGCACAGCAAGTGGCACTAGCATAAAAAAATAAATAAAATTGAATGCTGGCAAAATCTTGTAGCATTTCACAACATAGGTGAGTTGAAAAATGTTTTGGGGGGGGGGCAAGAGTCATATGCACTCCTCAAAACATGCCTCTGAGGCTTATATCTATTATACAGCTGTGATCATCAGCTGTTAAGTTTCCAGCCCTGCTGGCATTAGTGTCTGCCACTGTCTTTGTTTCCAGCAGGATGGAATACTCCAGTACATTCCTCCTCTTTTTGTAATCCCATATTACTAACTACATGCATCACTTGCATCAGTGTTTACTACTCTGAACTGTTGCTTATCTTGCTCTTTAACCCTTACTGTTCAGGTCACTGGGTTAGAACACAATAGTCCTGTTCTAACTCTCTGACCCTTTATGCAGTACTGTGATTTGGTCAGATATCTGACTATTGGAGGAAGTCTTATGTTCCATGTATTTAATGCAGTTGTTGAAAGCAGCTAATAACTTCTTAGATACTTTCATTTCTACTGAAGAAACAGTTGTCACTGTTAACTCTTTTCTGCCTGTGAAAGACCCAGGGCCAAATAAACTTTCTTTTCTGTTCTCTATATATAGGTTTGTAGATTAGTACTAGGCTAACTGCCCTTTCTTAAGCCAAGCCAATTACCCCATGCGAGAATCAAACCTTGCACCATGTGTCTGTAAGGTAAACACCTTAACCATTATACCAACCTCCCACCCATATATGGATATATGGATCTCAGAGGCAGTGGCTCTTTTTCTTGTTCGATTATAGATGTTACCTAAGGTCTGATCATACCACTCAAGAAGGACTGTGTGAGGTACAACAGTACTCCTTCTCAAACCTAGAAAAGATTCCCTTAATGTCCCTTCATATAGACCCACTATACTGATCAACCAGCAGCCAAAATACTTGCAGTCTAGAAGATAAAACCTGATTAGTCCTGTTGAGTGCATGTATAAAGGGTTGGTTAAGGGAAGGCATTATTCTAGTTTATTTATTGTGACTCATACCCTGGCCTTGGCTGACACCACAAATGAGCATTCATGTCTTCCATTACAGATGGGGAAAAGACCTTCAGCAAATTCTCTGAGCCTTCTCTCTTCACGTGCCAGTAGCAATGGGAGTTCCTCCCTAATCTGTAAAAACCGTGTATGATTATATCAGGATCCTTCTGTGAAGATAAAATGTAAAAGTATTTTTTGTTTGTTTGTTTTTTGCTTATGGATTTGTATTCCATGGCAGGGTTGTCTGAATGCACATAATATGTTTGAGAAGAAGTCCAAGTGAATATAAGTGATAGAACTGTTATGAGAAAATTTTAATAGTAACACTTAGCGTAGGGAGATATCTCCAATGTCCTGCCCAAATTTCCTTACCTGTATAAATAACACCTCAGGTCTCCCCTGAAAATAGGACACAGGCCTAGTGGGACTAACTTGGCTAACAAAAATAAATAAAATAAAATGTGATACACAGGGGTTATCACAGAAATTTAACAACTGGTTAGTTGGATCTGGAGTTCTTTAGCAAATGATGATCTATACTAAGATGAAATGGCACATCCAGAAATTTTGGGAAATTGAGGCATTTTGTAAAGCTAATTACAATTGTTGACATATTATTTGATGTCAATGAAACACCATTTCCCATAAGTGCTCTGAGAAGGAAAAGTAACTTAATATAACCATCTCTTAAAAGATAGTTTCATAGGTGAATATTAGGCTGACTGCCCTGAAGGACCATTTTAAGCTTAGCCTTAGATTACAATCAAACACTAAACCTTGTGCCTATGAGGTGAAATCCATAAACATTATGCCAAACTCTCCCCCTTTGTGCCAGACTCCCCCCTTAAAGATGTTATAGCACCTACCACTAATGCAGACAGATGGGACCTTGGTTTAACATCTCAAGCAAAAGACGACACACTCTGGAATGCAAAACCACACACTCTTAAAAGTGCAGTGCAATATCACCAATCCATCTACATGCTGTGGGAGTAGAACCCACAGCCCCCTGCACCAAAGGCGAATATACTGGTTGTTGCAGCCATCCTTCCAGCATGTCTTTGGGAGGAAACCAGTGCATCCAGACAGAACACATTCACAGATCCTATGCAAAGCCCGCACCACAGACGTCATGGTCAAACAATAAACAATTAGGCTGGACCTGTGAGGTAAAAGCTTTTGACCACTGTACAATGATGATGCTATATGCAAAGGTTAAAATATGTTTTCTTAAAGTTTAAAATGTATCCTTAGAATGTATACCACAATAATTGGTTGCTAGTCCTGTCTTATTTAGTGTCAAGAGGACAGAAGTGTAAGAATGAGGAATCCAGTCTTGCAGGAAGAAACCACAGGCAGTGGAAATGCAAGCTTTTCTTGTTTTTTTTTTTTTTTCAGGAATGACAATGATGTCTTAAAGAGAACCGAAATAAGTAGAAATCACAAAAGCATTAAAAATTCTGAACATCTGGATCTAGTATGACATCTGGATAAGATACTTATGCACAAAATGTAGCATCTTAATAGATTTACAAACTAACACCGGAACATGCAAAGTATGTGAGTAACATGGCCCTAGACCTCTGGCAAATGTCTTTGGTCTTGTACCAGAGGTGGGCACATTCCCACAGTGCATTCAATTTCCAGCACTATTTAGATGTAGGGCAACATTGTCCCGAAAAGAATGCTACAGAGAGGCAAAATAAGGGGCTGTCCTTTCCAGACTGGGGCAGCTAAGATGTGTGAATGGGAAAGTCAGATATTTTCAATGAATGCACAACACTCTTTCTTCCTTGCAGCTTGGATCGCTGGACAGTTAAATAGCATTGCTAATTCTTTGTTTACAAACGGACGAATGTTGCATACTAAATGGCGCTATAAAAGACACAATTTGGCAAACGCTCTATTACTTCACTGCACCCTGGTCAAAGTTTGCAACTCGGATGCTAGAAAGGGAGTCAGAACCGCCGAAGCCAAACCCTCTGCTTTTGTGTTTGTATGACAAGTCACCACAGCTTTTCTTAACGTGCCAAGAGAGAATTAGAAGACAGGGAGAAGCACTCCAAGCATCAGTAGTAGTTCCTGCTGGACACATTTGGATGCTATCTGTTGCCTCGGAAGGCAACACAAAACGCGAGTTTCTTCCAGAATTACATTGAGGTCTCGCTGAGGATTAATTCATGCTGGTTGCTTGCATCTGTTGAGCACAGGGCAGCAGTCCCAGAACAACAGAAAAGCACAATAACCTGCGTTACCATTTCAGCTAACTCAAGACCGGGCTATTGCACATCTGGAACGGAATTAAATACAATTGTGGAACTGCTCCCGGGAAGCTTGAACTTAAACCAACTCACAAAAAGCAAGTGTTGTTTCTTCCCTGTAAACTCTGTTATTTATTGGATTCCAGGCGGTATACACTGACGCTTCCAGATAAAGCATCTTGCTGAGAATAGGTCTTCCTCTTCCCTTCGCACAGATAAGAGCAGCACCGCCATAAAACGCAAACAGGGTAAGAAGAATATTGTGTGTGTGTGTGTGTGTGTGTGTGTGTGTGTGTGTGTGTGTGTACATTTTATACTCTGTCATGGTGCTGTTCCCCTACCAGGGTCATCCACCTAAGATTTATAAATGCACATTTCTCATCAAATGTAAGAAATGTACACTCCTATGTCAGCCATTGCCCTCAGCTGTTATAAAATGCCACATAATGTACAGAGCTGTGTTGCAGGTATTAGACACTTTAGATGTTAATGGCTCCATCAGCTACAATGTCGCTTGGAAAAATATTCCAGCACCCTGAGTGTGCCTGGCTACAAGTGGCAAAGCAAACATGAGCAAGGACAGATGTGACACAGTGTAGGCTGCTGGAACATGCTGAAATTCTCCTAGGGAACGACAAACAAAAATGTGAGTGATGTAGAATACACCCGTTTCACAAGCTAAGCAAGTCCAGCTGACGAAGCGACTGGCGGAAAAGCTTAAATTGGTGAGCCCAGCAGGACTGGTAGCACTGGACACCTGCTGGGATTACACTAATAGGTGCTACTGCTCTCTTTGGTAATCTCAGCTCACCTTGTCTGTTTGTCATAGTCATGTGCATCAAAAGTTTCATTGTGTTTTGCAAATATGCTTAACGCTTAATGGGAAGGTGACACTCCAGGACACTGGTTTTCCATTTTCTGAGTATACTAATAAACCCAGAACGTGGAAAGCCCGAGTACTGGTAGAACATGACATCTTCATAGAATATGGCATTTTAGGCTATAGCACTCATTCACTACGACTTGTACTTTTGTAATATTACTGCTTAATACGACATCCACCTTTTTGGTACACAGAGTATGGCTTTAATGAATATGTATGTGTGTATGTGTACATATATATATATATATATATATATATATATATATATGCGCGTGTGTGTGTGCACGCATATACATGCAATGAAGTTGCAGTAAAGACCGAAACTTACGCTTAAAAATCATTGTTATAATTTGCGAATTTCATCTCATAAAATAGGAAATTCCATTTTTTCGGAGCCGCCGTAAATCACTGCTCTGTGATATTGCTGCACTTTTGGGTTGTCCCTTATACTCTTCTTTTATATTATTTACATTACTAACTGCAGACTGTACACTACTTCAAAGTGTTGAATGTTGAAATTAAGAAAAAGGAACAGAGTGAACAAGCTTTAGCTTAACTAGAAATAACTGTAGTATTTCTTTATGGAGATGTCTGACTCGGCAATACAACAAACATAAATAAGACAAACGACAGGTGGGCCAGCTGTGAGTTTATTATGGAGGTACGTAAGATTAAACAGATCTGGTAGTAATCAGATATTTAATAAAATATAGTGAATCTACAATGCTATTCATAATGTGCGAGTTAGATTCAGGGCAAGGTTGAGTTAGGGTAATGAGACGTGAAAGAGCAAGGCAGAAGGTCATCCAGAAACCGCAGCGCATGTGTGTGTGTGTGTCTCTCTGTATATGTATTTATAAATATATGTGCACAGTGTGTGTGTGTGTCTCTCTCTCTAGATATGTATTTATAAATATATACACGCACACACACACACACACACACACACACACACACATATATATATATATATATATATATATACATATACACACACACACACACACACACACATCTATATATGCACACACACGCTTATCTATCTGTCCATACAGGTGTGTCTGCGTTATCACTCTTTTTGATCGACCTAAAGAAAAAAAAAAGGCTTGCAACCTAGAATATTCATCTATAGCAGTGATGGCGAACCTATGACACGTCTCAAAGGTTGTCACACATCATGATGTTTTGGGTGACACACCAGCATTCACCAACATCCAAGTTACCAAAGAAACTGAATGAACAAAAAATACAAGAAATATGTGATCATTGTGCTTATTTATTAAAACTCAGCAACAAAAAAGTCATTAATCAAATGCAATGTCTTCCATATTGTTGTCAGTTCAATTAAAAATTACTATTAAAAGTAGGGTAATTTTTTGGTGCACTACTTTAAGATCAATTAGTGCGCATATCATTTTCTCTATTGTAAGTCACTGATTTTGCTTTTATTTTATAATACATAGCAGCACACGATTGGATTGTATTTTTAAATAAATGAATATGTAAAGAATTATTTTTCTTTTGTTGGGGGGGGGGGGGACATGCCAGCAAGATAGGCATTTTCTGAATTTTGACACACCCAGCCCAAAACGTTCGCAATCACGGAACTATAGCTTTACCAAAGCCATAGGGAGTCTATATCAACTAAACATCCTGACTACTTCTCCAAAGATGGATTTTAGCACAAGGCTCCTTAGGTACCTGGGGGTGGGGGACTGTTGCACATTGCTGGTGGTCACCATCATGCCAGTAATATAAAGTTTCCTGAGGTCACTGCTCTATGAACTACTAATGTACTGTAGGTGAGTTGAAGATCCATGATTGTGTATCATCAGTGTGCAACCTCTTAAGAGAAAAGATTGAGACAAAGCCAAGTAATAATGAGAGACTGGCCCAGCACCAGGAACACATTTTAAATATTGGTGTTACATATTTAGAAAATGACTACAATAACAGATGTTACAGCATCATACATTTTTCTGAATGATATAAAATCTGAAACAAATTCCTGTCTTTATTTAGTGACTACATTCCTACAATCCTCAATGACTGCCGTGGACAATCAACAATTTCATGAGGAACCAAATGCCACTGTTGTCTTCAGCGTGTTATACTGTCCAACAACTTCTTTTCATTCAGAATCCTATCATATGCCTTACTACCATACCTGTACAGTTTTTCTAGCATCCCCCAGCTGTATGCATAGTTTGGTGACACTGATCAATCCCATCTCCATACTTCTAATATAAATCTTATGGTATATCTGTCAACCTCTTAGTGTTAGAAATCTGGATAGAGCCTAAAACAATGGGGAAATAATGCCCCAAAATAGGGACAGGCTTTAAATACTGCTATTATAAAGTTACTAGAACAGCAGGTTTTGTTTCTGTATGCATTTTCTGAATAATATAAAGTATGAAACTGAAATATCTGTCATTATTTAGTGACTTCAGTCTTCAGTGATTTACCAAATACACATTCTATGAGTACCAGACCAAAAATCTGGACATTGAAAGATATGCCACATGTCTGTGACATAGTCTCTGAACCCGCTTAATACCTCACCACTTATCAACAATATTGACATTTTCTGCCCTACCAAGTTTCTTCCCCCAAATCAATTTCTTTGAATTTCTAAGCACTACTCGCACGATCTACCTGACAATATCTACTAATGCATACTTATAATTTATACTGTTCTAGTTGCCTTTATTTTCATATGATTGTAATCTAATTAGCAAACGTATTGTATACTCGAATATTAATGAAAACCTGTTTATAAATGTTTATAATTGGCGCTGCCACCTATCTTTTTTCCGGACTATCCGAAAATCAAACCGTTCGTCCGGAAAGCACTGTGCAAACTCCAGCAATCTGTTTCAAAACAGAAACAGACTCTTAAAATTTGTTACATCGGCGGACATATACTATGTTTTTTTACAGAAAAAGCATAGTAAACCTGCTGAATGAAAACATCAGGAACGCAAAAAGAAGGCGTTTCTCCTCAGCTGACGGCGACAGTGATGTTGCACAATGGGTGGAAAGTGGGCGGTAGAGGGCGAACGAGCGGGGTTATGGGAGGTGCGTGGGTGTGGCCTTGGTCCGGTTTTAGCAGCAGCGACAGGTGGTGGCAACCGATAAATTGGAGCATTTCTCCCAGGCCTTTGCCGAATGTTTTTTTTTTTTTTTTTTTTTTTACTAAACCCAGCCCAATTAGACAAACCAAGCAAAATAAATAAAATAAAAGTAACAGTTCAACCAGATACATTTTAGAGCATTGTTTGCAATTGCCACGGAATTAAAAAAAAACTCTCTCTCTGTAAAACCGTATATTTGTGTTAAGCGCTCCAGAAAACTGTTTCTTGCAGTCTGAAACTGAGCTGCTATTATCCCAGTGAACTCATTGCTACACTGAGTTTAACCCTTGTTTCAAATTTCTATACATGTCGGTGCACGTCCCGTTACTTTTTAAATTTGCACTGTTTTCAAAAATAGAAAGTTGCCACCGTCTAGTCTTACTTGCAGAAGTGCTCTTTCCGCTGCTCATTGCGTTCACAAGTTTCACAATTACCAGATCTCTCCTCGTGCCATAATAACCCATGCACGTATTAATGACGATCGCACGGGCGCGGGGCAGCTCGCTGCTCGCCTAAGCCATTAAAAGCGCGAGCGACTGAATTTCTTAGTAGTTGAGGCTCGGATAAGGCTAAATTGTGAGAGGATTGTAAAGTCGGGATTAGAGCACCCTGCATTTATCGCCTGCTGTCAAAAGCAGTAAGTTTACCAGTGTATTTTCAACTGTCATCACCCATCACAAGTGGCCAAGATATTATATGATATTGTTTATCTTCCTGCGTAGTTTGGGGCATATGGTTTTGGGGTTTGAAAAAATAATGGCGGATCTTCAAGACTGGAGGGGAGAGGGAAACTTATAAAAGTGGTAATATGGCAAATGGGTGCCAGTCATATCGGAATGGGACAATATAAACTTGAGATATTGACGGAATAAAAGAGTGTGAACTGGTATTCGTTTTCTAAAGTAAAATAAGTCTAGACCTTTAATTATTGTCATTATTTAATTATATTTCACCTTCCTTTCTACAAAAAGTCACCAGTATTAAGAGGGATGGGGTGGGGGGTCGTACCTCTCAGCTGCCCAGATTTTTGCCTTATATTTTTGATTTGTTATTCATAAAATTAGGGTTTTCTGGAAAATTACTGGCAAATCATTGAAGACTGAGAAAATAATGACAGACATTTGAGTTTCAAACTTCATACTCTTCAGAAAATTCATGTTAATGTAAAACGTGTTATTCTATCAAATTTCTAAGTTTGTAAGAGCAATATTTCAAAATTGTTACTATTTTTGGGCCGTTGTCCTCCCATTATTTATGGCTTTGTCCAGATTTCTTGCTCGAACAGGTTGAGAGGTATGGGGGGAGGGGGTGCAGAGTTACAAGTTCAGTCAAGATCAGGGACTTTCTTGAAAATGATAAACATTTGAGAGGTATGGAGCCGACCCACCATATATAAGGAAAATGGAAAGGTGTTGGTCTATCACTGCTGTTTGAAAAGATGATGTGCCCTTAGCCTCCCTAAATTTTGTGATAAGCTTATAGCTCTCAACAAATTAAGGACAAATCCAGAAATAATCAGGGACTATCAAAATATTAGCACTATTAACCTGCGATATTGACAGAATAAGAGAATGTGAATTAATATGCATTTTCTGTAATAGAGGAACTCTATAACTCTAATTATTCTCATTATTCGTTGTGTAATTCGCCCATTTTCTCCAAAAGTTACCAGCTTTAGGAGGGATTAAGAGGGACATAGCTAAAATTTAAGTAAAAAATCAAAGATGCCCCAAAAAATCGGGGACAGTTGAGAGGTAGATATGTGTAAGAAAACAGCTCAAATGGTGTAGATGTGTGTTGCTGTAATTGTAGTGCACAGGGTCCTGGGTTCAAGCCTTGGTAGTGATGCCCTACCTAAAGCTGTATGTGTGCATGTGAGTGTGTGTGTGGGCATGTTTTTATTTTTTGCAGAAATAATGGTAATTCATGGCTAGAAGAAGAGTGACAGTGAGGAAGTACATAAGATTGTAGCAGAATTTGAATAGATGGGAGCATACTATTTGTTCACTGTTTGGAACTTTGGAATTTTTCAGCCAGAGTAGTATGGTTATGCTTTTTAGATTAGTCTTCCTGTTCAGACATACTGCTTATTACTGATAAGACATAAAGGGCTGTTGTCTTCTTTTAATTATTTTTCCAAATGTTTGGAGTCTCTAGTTCTGTGATAAGAATCCACTCCATGACTTAGGTAGGATAATGTGAAAGTTCATGAAATTAGTATTGCTTCAGCCTTTGAAGTCTGCTGAAAGTATTCGTCCCAAAAATGTTCTTAGAACCTGAAACATATCCAGAATTGCCTCCTTCTGTAGTTAATACACAGTTATCCGTATTGATAAAAGTTTAAGTAGCTTGTTGTTCCTGCTACTGTTGGAACTATCTGGGTGTTTTTATTTCACATTGGTCTATTTTTTTGTGCAAATCCTGGTAATTTTATTGCTTTATGTCTGTCACTATGCAGGACACTATATTTGCTAGGTCTAGCTGTTTCCCTAACATAATGTTCCTTTCTTTCCTTTTGTCTTCAACTGTAATAACTGGGTGCTAATGAGTTTTGCACTGTGGTGTTTGACTTTTCTTCTTCGGTCCATGCATTAATGCATTGTTGTCTCTTAATCAAATGCCATGGATCTAAAGAGATTCATTGAGAACCAGTGGTACAAATACAATTTTTTTGTCAAAGCAAAACTACATCTGTGTGACAGTAAATATTTTTTGGGAGGCAACATTCTCAACATACGTTTTTGTCCCAGCTTTTAATATAATAAACCTTTAGATCATTTTACCTGAGGGTTAAGCAAAACTATCCCTTTCAGCAGTGTTTAAGTAGAAAGTGTAGTTAAATTAATTTATTTGAAAACTCTAAATTGAGCAATTTTTGTTTTTTTGTCCAGCTGCCTTACTACAACATCAGTTAACTAAACCAATGCTTCTGGGTTGCCGTGAAGAGAAGCAGTTCTACCTAGCGAGTCTTAACTTGGCTAACAAAAGTGCACAGATGAAGTTCTTGATTGACTATGTGTATTAATTTAAATGACTGAAATGAAGCAATAGTTGCTCATTTGTTTATAGTATATGTGCATAACTAGTGTCACTAAACACAGGACTAAGGATCAGTTATTGCATGAGAAGATTAAAAGGGGAAGGAGTGCGGTAACAAAGGGTGATGAAAGTTGAGGTCACGTCATCATTCTGTTAGCCGAGCTATAGTTTTCTAATTGTTCTCCTCATTTTGTAGCTGCAGAATCATGTCAGTCTGATACAGTACTCCAGGGGAAGATGGTCAGGTCTGATATGGAATGAACTGTAATCAGATGATTCAAGACCTGCCCTGGATTTGCACAACCCCAGGACAACATCTCACCGAAGGACAAGGGCACTTTCTGAACTGTGTGAACTCTTATCTATTGTGAAAATTCCCCCTTTTTCCTTGGCAGGAATGTGTGCTGTTGTTGCACCTGCATTAAAAGAGTTTCTTTCACTTGATGCTACAGAGTTTATCTGTATTTTGGGCAGGTGATAGAATAGCTGTTCAAGGGTTAGTGTTTGAATGATGATGAGAATAGGCTTGATAAAATGGATTACTACTCTGGAAATATTCAGAAGAATTGTACTGGAATGGCTGATTTTGGAGCATACGGTTAGACTGAGTTGTATAAAAGTGTTATAGCCATTCTGGGAAATAATTTAATGATGGCAACAAAACACAAAAAGTCATATAAGTTGGGGATCAGTTAATTTAAAAAGTTCACAGTGTCCACAGATTTATAGAAATCACCCAAATGTAAGGATATAGTGTTTTAGGCAATTACTGTACATAGAATAATAATTCTACAGGGACAGAGAGGTGCGGAAGTAATGGTGTTCATTTAAGACTAGTATTTAGCTGTGAAGAAGGCATTGTTTTTAGCATTTCTTTGCTTAGACATTTGGCAGAAAGATTTTATGTAGTATGATTGAAAGAAAGATATGGGCCACACAATGTTATCAGAGTCTGTATATGACATTTTTCATGTGTTCACTGCTAACAAACATGGCTAAGTTACCTAAAACAGTTTATGTTTGAATTTCAGAGCCTTATTGAATAACATTCAGTAAATAACACAAGTGAAATAATGTTGCTTTTTGTCATATTTTTGAATTGGACAGACCCCAAATATAAAATAATATTAATAATAATCATATGAATATTACTTATAATAATATTAATTAATAATAGACTTACTAATGCTAAATTTATTTCTGTAAGTAAACAATGTTCATGTACTTCTTTTTCTAAAGGGTTGCACTCCTGTAGCCTTGCACTTACATATTACAACTCCAAAGTTATGTCACCATGGGGAAGAAGATACCTAATCACTTACTTTAGCCTCAAAAGTCCAGCCACATCACAACTATAATATTAAAGTAGTAGGGAAGTGGCAATACAGAAGCTTTGCCTAGCTGCAAAACAGTAACATTCATTTAACTGTTTGTGCAAGATTTGTCAGCCTGCATATTTGGCAATCTTTTCAGCAAGAGGATATTGGTTGAATATTGATTCAGTGACTTGTTGTAAATCCATAAATGCACACATGCAGATTACATACAGACAGAAAGACAGGGACCCCCCACACACACACATTCCCCCACATATTCACTTATTTGCATTATAGTTGTTATGCATGTTGCTTGTACATCAGTGGTTAGCCACATCTGCATTGCTAATCTGGAGTCTGTCAGTTCAGCTCTGTAATGTCTGTTGTAGGATTCAATCAGCTCTCCCTACTCTTCTTGTTTTTGCTGTTTGTCTCTCCCAAGAGTCCCCACCTTCTCATTTTCTTCTGCATTATGTATCCCCTTGTGGCATCCAGGAATCATCTGTGTATCTCCCCTTTTTGTACATAGAGGCTGTCGCACTTTTGATCTCTGGGGCCAGTATTCTAATTATCTTGGGTTCCCTTTCCTTCCACCCTTCCTGTTTTTTCTAACACCCACATACAGAAGTCACCGATATGTCCCCCGTTCCTTATGGAATGTCTCTTCACATATTTCTGGTGCTTCTTTCCATAATCCTTGTACCCACTTGCAAATCCAGATCATGTGGATCACTGCTACCTCCTAGATCTGGAGTCACTTATACATTTGCTAGTCTGTTTGGTGTGAGGTACCATCTGTGCACTACTGTTGAGTGTGTGATACCCAGTTCCATGTAAATGCCAAATTTCTTGCAGTATCGTAATAACCTTCTGCCACCCTGTCTTCCTAGTGCTTCTCTCGATGTATATCTTTTTCATTTCTCCGTTAGATCTTCATAAATCAGTCTGCTTCTGCCTTTCCGTTGTTGTTCCCATTTCTGCCATGGCACTCCCCATTTTCACTTTTTCCTTTCCCTGTATTTTCATTCCCCTTTCCTAGTTCTTCTGTCCATTTTCTCTCAGGCTTACTTTGTTTCACCATTCCCTGATGGGCAGACTGTTCTCCTAAGTAAGCTGTTTCAGCATTTTAAGATGAAGATGCTTTGCCCTCCTATTCCCTCCTTTGCTAGTTCCCGCTCTCTCTTTTTATTCCATACCCTTCCAGATTTACCTATTTTTTCCTATAAATCCACCCCATCCTCCTTCTTCCCATATTTCTCCATTCCAGCCTTACCTCTCAGCGTGTCACTTCATTTCATCATTACTTTGTTTCTTCTTCTGAATTGTCTTCATCGTCTGTGTCTCATTCCCTTCACTTGTCTTCTTTATTCCTTTTGTTTTCTATCCACATGACTGCGCTCTGTATGATGCCATGTGTGGGCATGTGTAGGACTCTCCAGCCTCACTTTCTCTTATCTAGCCTTAACTTGTTTTTTGCTACCCTTTTCCACATTCCTTCCTCTGTTTAAGCTTCCCAATTTCTTTGAATGTTCACTAGTGCTTCCTGTTTTGGGTCGCCTGACAGCTGCCTGCCTTTTCCTCCCATTCTACAGAATTTTCCTCAGTTTATTTTTTATTTCCTTTGTATTTTCCCTACTGTGTCTGCCACTGTGTTCCCTACTTGCATAACTACGCATTTGGGTTACTCAGCCTACTGAATATTTCCTGTCCTTCATTTTTACTTTTCCTTCCATATCCCAGTGCGACTGCCTTCCTGTTTTTGGATTTCAACCCTAATAACCTCTCATGTTTCAAAGATCAGTGTTTCATCTCTAATAGCATTTTCAAAATCTCCTGCTATAAGAGTACAATCATCTACATACTTAATAAATCTTGGGTTGTACTTTACTTCCTTTCTTCAGATTTTTTTTTAACATTTTTTATTACCCCCAATGCTAAATTTTGTATCAGTAGAATGAATAGACCCAGGGACAGTGGGTGGCCTGTGCCTCAGTCATCTGCCTACCTTTAATGACTTTGGTATCGCATTTATCCATTTTATCCATTTTTCTTGCCACTTGTCTTTTTGTGCCCTCTCCCAGAGGAAGTCCCACCTTGAGATGTCAAAAGCCTTTTACAGTCAAACAGATCTACTTATTCTTTCCATCTTCCTCCCTTCTCCTTTTCCTTGATGAACTCCATTAATGTCCACCTGTTCTTTTCTGCATTGCAGTCTTTCATGAAACAGTTTTTACCATCCTGAATTATCCTTGGAAGGACCTCATGGGATCATGTCATCTGTCTGGCAGTACCTTCACTTGTATCTTAAAGTCTGTATTAATCATGATGACTGCACTGTAGTCATGTAGTCAGTTACCTTTGTTCTACCCCCCAACCTCACTCACACACACACACACACACACACACACACACACACACACACACACACACACACACACACACACACACACACTTTTAGATCAGTGCTGCACTAGCTCTTTTCATGGTTTCTAGTATCTCCTCTTCTTCTAGAATTCTGTCAGACTCCTGCCTTACTGATTTCCAGAGTGCCTCCTCTATCCACATGTTGAACTTCAGCGGATAACCATTCATTCCCCTTGCCTTCCTTTCCCCCATTGCATTTAGAGCTTTTTTGACTTTATCCATGTAATTTCTTTGTTCAGGTTCTCCCTTTGAATGTCATTCATCTTGTATTGTTCCCCACTTTCCATCCAGTTCCATTCTCCTCCCTGCTCCATCCCCACTTTCCATCCAGTTCCATTCTCCTCCCTGCTCCATCCCCTTTTTCCATCCAGTTCCATTCTCCTCCCTGCTCCATCCCCACTTTCCATCCAGTTCCATTCTCCTCCCCCCTGCTCCATCCCCTTTTTCCATCCAGTTCCATTCTCCTCCCTGCTCCATCCCCTTTTTCCATCCAGTTCCATTCTCCTCCCTGCTCCATCCCTTTTTCTCAATATATCTTTTGGAAATATTCTCTGAGTATTTATCTGGTCTCTTTCTTCTCTTTTGTCATGCTCTCCCTCCAGACTTTTTAATCTTTGCCTCTGTATTTTCTCCCTTTCCAGCTTTATATTTCTTTATATTTATATTTCTTCACCAGCTGTCTTCCTGCTTTCTCTGCTTTGCAGTACTACTGCTCAGTCTCTACTGCTGTTGCTATGTTACTCTCCAGCACCACCTTTATTACGGTCTCCTGTACTCCTAGTGATTTTTAATCATTGCCCTTACCTTTTTTGCTGCACTGACCCTATTTTTTCCAGTAGCGTGATCTTTTTCTCAACCTTTTTGCCCTAGTTATTTTCTTGTCAGTGGCACCTTTATCAAAACACCACCCTCTCCCAGTTTATCTGTACATTTCATTCTTCTTTAGTGTTTCTTTTTTGTTTTTTTTTACATTTCTCTTTCCTTCCATTAATAGCTTGATCATCTCCATCCTGTCCCTCCTTTTCTTCTCTTCCCATCTTCACCTGCTGTATCACACATATGAGATTTGCAAATAACTTACTTATATTTCTATCTGCTTTACCCTTTTCATCATTTTCCCTTTCCTAGTATCCTGTCCTGGCCTGAACAAGGTATTTCCTTGTGAAGATATAGACTTTCTATCTCTTTCAGTTTTTTTTGTGATGTTGCAGTTCTCTCCATATATCTTTACATCATCCCTTTGTCATATTTTCCTCCAGAGCTCTACTCATCTTGTGACTGTTTTCTTTTTTCCTAATTAGCTGTCTTTTTCTGCATTTGCTGTGACATTAACATTTTCTTTTATTATTTTTTCCACCTTCTTTCTTTATCAGTTCTCACATCCTGAAGAAACTGCTGTAAATTTCTGCTGCATTCTCATTTCGTGCATAGATGCCCCCTGTTTCCATCAGCTCTCCTAGGTTCATAGGGTCCTAGGAGGTTACTTGTCTAGTGGCTGAAGAGCCTTTACAAGTCTAGCCATGTTAATCCCAAGTATCCCAATTTGTTCTTTTTGGGTAGTTCACAGATCAAATTTATGAAGAGAGCAGGTCTGTGATCAACACTCATTACCCCGGAGTCAACCCCTGCTACCCCTCTTATTTATTTGTTATTGCCTTATTAACTGCCTTTCTTCTCCACATTTTCTTACCTATTTAATCACTACATGTGGTCCTTTCTTGAATAGAGCTGCTGTGCCTCTTTCTACCTCCTTCTTTGTTATCATAGTCTCCTTTGAGTAATCTGGTTATAACATCTTTCAGCTAATACATGACTGGTTTAGAAAACGACTGTATCTTTAGAACTAATTACATGAAATGCATTTATTTTTACAGACATTTTACTGTTGACATTTTTTATTATGGAAAAGGAGTACGTATGAATTGTCATCTTAGCAATGCTAGTAGATACTTGAGTTTTACATTTAATGCATATCAGTGTTCTATTCATTTCTTGGATGTGTTTATTAACAAAGCCCAGGGTGTACTTTTAACTGAATTTTTTAAGAAATAGGTTTAAAGTAATGTTTTTTTCTAAGTTTCATAAGCATGCATTCTTATGTTCCTAAAATAAATATAGTAAAAAGACAGTTTGTCAGAGCCAGCAGGCTAACAGTTGAGAATTTTTCTTTAAAAAGGAAAGTGCAACATTAGCTGACAAGTTTATATGTAGAAATCATCCAAAAACTTTATTGGCTAGTGCCAAAAAAAGAAGTACTAGAAGGCAGAAATAGTAAATATAAGACATGTAGATTGACAAAAAGTAGAGTCGAATAAGCAAAATAACAAGAACAGTTCTAGCATGACAATAATAAACTCATCTGTTGATGAATTGACTATTAAAAATCTTATCAACAGAAATTAGATCATCCAAGCAAAGAGTAAAAAGATTACACAGACAAACCATTCAGTAAAAACTGGAAGAAAGACACAGCCAAGCTAGAAGCTTTACTGTGTAATACCTTAAATCTCCTGTAGTGGAGTCCCATGGGATATATGCATACTATTTCTAATGTAATGTGCAGGGTTATTTAGGGTTAGGTTAGAGTCAGCACATGAGTAACTCGTGCTGACCCTAACCTAACCACGCCCCTGTATCTAAAGTACACATTACGTTACTAAAACTGTGCTGACCCTAACCGAATCCTGGCCCTGAACCTAACGTGCACATTACGTTACTAAAACCCCTTTTTCTAACAGCACTACTACTAAGACAGCACTTGATATCAGGTTTGTAGTGGGAGTGTATGATACAGGGTATTTTTAGTTGCATAGAAGCATTCGGTCTTTTGTGATTCGATATAATGAGTTGGTTGGATATTTTAAGTTTTAGATATTTTATAATATAAGCATTTATATAACTATATATAGGCATATGTATATATTTGTACGTGTACTGTATTTGTTTATGTGTATGTGTATATATGTATATGTTTATACATATATGTATATGCACACACTCACACACACACATACACAAACACACACACACGCACACACGCACACACACACACACACACACACACACACACACACACACACACACACACACACACACACACGTGTACACACACACACACATAGACACAGACACATGCGAGAACAACATCTATTTTATTATAGTTTTGTACTGGGAAGTCTGTTACTTTCTGTTAATAATTATTGTAAAGGGATTCATATTACTTTTGTACATGCATATATGAAGAACATGTAGTTAATTAGAACTATGTCCTGAAAATGTTGCTCTTCCCCATTATCAGTTGTCAGTTAAATCCTGAATCACTTGGTTAAAATTATTAATATTCTTTTATAATAAAACTTAGAGGAATATGTTCTTTTTCTTTTTTGCTAAACAAATAGACTTTCAATGAATTATCGTTAATTTTATAGATATTTTGTGCTTATAAACTTTCATGTTTGCATCACTCATATGAGTTCATTTTAGTTAGTTGCTGTAGTTCAAATAACACAATCCTGTTTTGTATTTCAAGTATTTACTAAAATAACACCTTAAATAAAATTGTACTCATTTTGTAAATACTTTTGTGCTGACCTAAGTCTGTGTTTACTGTATCCTGCTTTCATGTTATGCTTCAGGGTGATTGACCATCATTTCTATAAAATGTGGTGGGATGCGCTTTCATTTTAGTTGTTATACGATTATTTACAATAAATAAACATTATCTCTGAACATACTATTACTTGCTTTGTAGATAAATGTGCTGAACAGTCTTCACACATAAACTGCTGTCTTACAAGTGCTACAATGTTTGAACTTCACCAAATAAAAATGCCAAATAAGTAACTGTCACTGCTTTTAATGCAGCTTTAGTACTTTCATTCATTTAAAATTTTAGGACATCAGAATCTGTCATTCTTAGTAAATGATCTATTTATATATAGCCTTAAACAAATCATATGATCTTACAGTGTGTCATGTGACAATACAACCATAAAATAAATGTATGTGGCTTTACAATATGTCATGTGACAATTTAGTAGTTATTGCCAGGAAATGTAAATATTTATGCATTAAAAAATACAGGCTTCAAGCACAGAAATTTTAACATTATGTCTATTAAAAAAAAATGCAAATGTAAACATTTTAGATATGTTAAGATCTCTTATAGTTTAACTGACCTTAACTTTAAAACAGTGAATATTGAAATGTGATCATTTAAATCAAGGTGCTGAGTCACATTCAGCTGAAGTTGCCAAACTAGGTCCCTGTATTCAAGTTTAGTGTCCCATGAGCCACCACTGACATTTAGTAAATGTTCATCATTCTCACTGCCGCAGTAGCCTGTGGGTTGTATCCTGCCAAGGATGCAGCAACCTGCCAGCTTATAAAAGCTTTCATCCCATCTCACTGTGTCACTCTGGCTGCTTATATGCTGAACTCATTTTGGAGGGAGCTAAATAAATAGCTAGACTGACTAAAAATCTTAAGTACTTTCTTGCCACCTTGTACAAATGCATGAAGCTTTTCAGGATCTGCAGTTGGCCAGAAGCTTCCAGTCAGGTAGATAAAACCCCTTTTGGGGAATCCCTCCACACTGTTTTGCATTAAAATAGTGTATTTTCTATTTTTATTGAATTTTTGTCATAATTTCAATATATTTCTTTAAGCAAGCTGGCCTTTGTGGAACGATGACCAGATGTTCCTCGAATATTGCATTTACTGTCTAGGAATTGCTTTCTAGTTTGCCTAATGGCTATCCACATTAAAGGATTTATTTTAAGCAGTGTGTTTTTTTTTACTGAAAATACATGTTTTGTTTATTGGAAAGTGTTTTATTTAGACTGAAATGAGCGATGTCCATGTTATGCTTATGAACTCTGTGATTTGCTATTGAGATAATTTTTTGACAGGTTATTTTGAGGTTAAGTGGCCTTTCTTGAAAGAAGTGGATTGTGTGCTGCTTGTGTAATATTTTATGGGTGAATTGAATACTTTATGAAGGGTTGAATGCTTTTTAGGTGTACTAAGTGACTGCTTACCTTCTTACAAACCCCTTCATCTGCAGCTTAGTGGCAATCAGGCCTCTTCCTTGGATACAACATAGGCACTTACCCCAATCCTGCTGTTCCTTCCTCCAGTGCACCTAAAAAGAAAACAACAGTTAAAGCACACGCCCTTGTCTGTAGAGTGTGCTTAATAAGTGCCTCAGCTGAAGGTAGTTGACTCTGCTGTGGCTGCTACTGGTTCCTCAAAACACTTACTGGTTTTCTTGAATTCCTCTGGTGTAGCCTTGCCAGCCATTATGAACTGGGAGTCAGACATATCCTCTTCCGCTGTTCCAGTGTCTAATGTGGACATGGGAGGACCATCCATTTTAGGTGCTGGAGTCACCCCAAGAGAGTCTTCTATGGGTGGCTGGGGAAAGTGACCTCTTGCTTGGGAGGACTTACCTTCTATTTCTCGGTCTTCATCCAGCGATGCACATGGGAAAAAAAAAACAGAAATTGAATTATTGTGAAAACAAGGAAATAGTTTCTGTATCTAAAAATAATGTGATTACTTTGGCAAGGTGTTTGCAGCAGGTTTTAATCCTGAATTTCAGTGTCTCATCCTATTCCTTACTTTTCCACCCAAAAGGAAGAAGATGTTTGTTCATAGGATAGTGATGTGGACAGAGACAGGATATGATCACCTGAGGGGTCCATTGCCCAAGACTCCGATTCTTTAGACAATGAGCCTGAATTTGAGCATATGGAGACTTTCTCTTTTTACAAGGCTCTCTCCAGACTTATGGTTGTGTTTGCTTGGGAACAGGTTGATGCTCCCCTGAACTGGCAGGTACTATGATTTTTTAGAACAAGAAGCCCCAAGCACTGCTCTCATCCTCTTATTTTAAACCTTGGATGATGCTTTTAACATTGTCTGCAATGCTTCTGACTCTGGTGTCTTATTACCCCAACCCAGTAACTGGTGTTAAAAGCAATAAACATTTGGGCAGACCAGGTAAGCAAATTTTTATCTTACTGTATTTTACCCATCAGAGTTCTTAGTTACCAGGGCT